>NC_026152.1:4937339-5030427 GCF_000512975.1 Sesamum indicum
CACGAGCTTCATACGGCAAGTGAACAATGAGGTACTCCATTAATTAAATAAAAGTTGGAGGAAATATCTTCTCAATGTTGCACAGTATGATGGCAATACTATTTTCTAACTCATGTAGCTTGGTGACATCAAGCGTGGTCTAGCATCTGCTTTGGAATAAAAGACTAACCTCTGTTAATGCGCTCCATACATACTCGGGAAGCATCTCGAGAAAGGTGGTCGGGGTCAATTTCTGCATGAATACGTGACAAATGTGGCTCTTCATGCCGTGCATCTGCAATTCCATCATGTCAACGCAGCTTGCAAGGTTAGAGGCATAGCGATCAGGAAACTTAAGGGCATGAGTCCATTCACATATTCTCCTCTTCTGCTTCTTCGTCAGGGTACAGACTGCTTTAAGTATAACGTTCGGTCTATATTTATCCAACTCAAGCTCCGGGCGATTATAGATGATCTTCGAATCCCCGCGTGCATTTAAATTATCCTCCATCTTTCCCTTGATGTCCATGACTGTGTTGAATCTATTGCCAAACACATTTTTTTATCAATGTATATTACATCAAGGTTGTGTCGAATCAGATTCGTAGCCCGATATGGAAGATCCTAAAGATACTTTTCTTCGTCCACTTGTGGTCGCTACCATAGCCAAAAGGGAGTGTCAATGGTATTTCAACTACATGACTAATGTCAACAACCCAGTCCGGGATCTGGTCTCCTTTCAGATTCGAATGTGCAACCTTATATTCATCACGATTTTTCGTGAAGGCTTTCTTGTTCCTTTAGTAGGAATGGTGCTCAGGAAGAAACTGCCTATGGAAGTCAAAGTAGCACGCCTTTCTACCGTGTTACAAATGTAATGCTCGTGTGACATCCATACAAACCAGACAACCCATAACACCAGCGGTACTCCACCCGGACGCCATCCCATAAGCGGGTAGGTCGTTCACAATCCACATCAACGCCACCCTCATGATGAATGCGTTGTCCATGATATTGTTGTATGTTCGAACACCCACATGCCACAACTGTAGCAGCTATTCGATCAACGGTTCCAAGTACACATCGAGCAGATACTTCGGATTAGAAGGGCCATGGATCACCATTATAAGAAACATATACTCAAAACTTATAGACATAACAGGGAATGATTGTATGGTGTAATGATACCGGGTCAATATGAATAAGTACCACCATACTGACCGTGAAGCGTAAAACCGTTGTGCAAACGCCCAGCCGAGCATTTTGCGGCTCTTCTGTAAAATCGGGATACATCCGGTCAAAATGCTTCCAGGCCTCGGCATTGGATGGATGACACACTAGCCCCTCCTCCATCATGTGCTCGGCAGTTGCTCTCGAAGAGTACAACCTCTGCAGACGAGGAGTAAGTGGCAGGTACCTAAGGACGGCATACTGGAACATCTTGCAGCGTAGGTCTAGCTCTCGGGTCGGCTTGTACCTAGCGTCCCCACAAAACTTGTCGTACTCCAAATCAACATTGTCCTTTCAATACAGCATGCAGTCATTCTTACACGCATTAATCTTCTCAACGGGTAAACCCAAATCCTTTATCAACTTCTTCGTATTGTAGTAATCTCTCGGCATGGTGTGATCCGGAAGTAATATTTTATTAGCCCACTAGGGCATTCAATCATTTGATCGCTCAGAAATATGGTCGTCCACCTTGACATTCACCAACTCAGCAATAGTTGTCAATTGAGACAGGGTGCAACATTTCCATAATGGTTGGTCAACAGCATACAATACATTAGAAAAATGGTCTGCCAATCCTGACTCATAATCATAGGGGCCACTACCATAATAATATGAACTAGGACCGGCATCAATAGAGCAGGACCTCGCACCATCATCAGGCACACTATGTTGCACCCAATCCATGTGTTGTTCATCACCCCAATGTGAATATTTACTGTTGACATGGGCATCTGGGGTTTGCTCCTCAGCGTCAAAGTACTCTTGTACCCTATCATCGCTATAAGAAGTCCAATTATAATATTATGGCACAAACCCTCGCATACACAGGTGATAACTGACATCGTTCGATGTTCTGAATTTTGTGTTTTTGCATTTTCGGCAAGGACACCTAATTTTGTCTCCATCTATATGTCCACGCTGACCTTTGCCAATTCTATTTGCCAATTCTATGAAAGTGTTAAGCCCATCCTCAAACCCCAGTGTCAGACCTGCCCTCCCTAGAAGGTTCTTATTATACATTCATCTCCTCAATTATCGTAACATGATGATATATATCACTGTATTCACATATAAATATATATATATATATCTAATTAATTTTCTAATCTGATGACTTACAAATTTATAAATATTACAGTACTACGTACAGGAGAATTCATATAATTAAAATGATATAAAATTAATAAAAAATTATAAAACTAAAATAAGTAAACTACACTCAATTTAATTAAACACAATAAAGTATTAAATTAATCTTTGTTACTGTCAACCAACTTTAGTAATGATCAACACTAGTTGACGGTTCAAAATTCGAGTGATAATCTACAAACTAATCAAATGTATATGCACGAAAATCAGAGTGTTGAGAGTGTGTGTGGTTAGTATTTTATAACAAATGAAATGAAATGAAATGCATATACATATATATATAAGTTGTTTGGTAACGGTCGTTGAAAACTAGTCGTTAGAAAGTATAGCCGTTATTTTGTAACGACTTTTATAAAAAAAAAAAAGAAAACGTCCCTAATGTGACGGTTTTGTAACACTGTCTTTTCGTATACTTTGTAATGGTTTCTGCCACTGCTATTTTAACGGCTGATTATTTAATCAAATAATCATTATAAAAATTAGATAGTCGTTACAAAAACTATAGCAAAATAGTAACGGCCTACAAATTATAACGGTTTTAGGCACACACAAATTTTGTAATGGTTTTGACCATTACAAAAAAATTTTAATTTTATTATCCTCTCAATGACGTTAATACGTCCAATCCGTTGCAAAGCTGTTATAATGGCCGTGTTCAAAAAAACCGTTACAAATTCCGTCTTTTTTTTATAATGGTAATAAAGCCACATACTTGTTTTTCTTCCAAAAGATGCCAAGTCAGCACCCTAATGAACATCCATGGAAATGTGGCCACCCACTTGGATAAAATGGCTTAAAATTCAAGCGCGTGAATGACACACAAGCAATTCCAACAAAAACTCCAAAAAAATCTCCAAAAAATGAGTTAACAAACCCCGAATCGGACGACATTTCCCCAACTTTACAAATTAATTGTAAATATGTGATAATAGTGATACTTACACAACCAAAATTAATCGATAATAAAATTAAAGCACGAAAAAATAATTTCCTTATTTTTCGATTTAATGAATGATTAAAAACTCTTATTTGGGTAGTACTTTGAGATAAATTTCACATGATACTAATTAATATTATATGCAAAACATTTGATTTATCTAATCATCCTAATATTACCTCTTACGGACACTATTTTTTGTCATTGGCAAGACTTGGGACACACCTAATTAAGTTCCCCGCAAAAGTTAAATAAGTTTCTTGAAAAAATTATGGAACAATCAATATTTTAACTAACATATTTATTTTCTTAATTTTTTCTCTAATTTTTTAAAGTTTTTTATTTAAATATTTTTATCTATTTTTTAATCAAACTATTTTCTCCAATTTATTTATTTATTTGTTTTTATTTTAAAAATTCAATAAGTTCATTAAATTCACAATAATTATATTAATGTATCATTAGACAAGTTATTATTTGAGGATCAACAATAAATTATTTTAATTTAAATGGTTATATTTTTCTAAGTTTAAAAATAAAAGTGCCAAATTGTAATTAAAAAATAAAAAATTAATGCATGATTTTATGTAAAGAAAAAAAAAAAGAGGCTCATAAGGGTAATATAGAAAAACTATTTATTGGAGGGACTAATTTAGAGCGAATTGAAAAAGTAGGAACTATTTTAAAATTAAAATAAAAAATCAGGAATTAAAATATATTTTACCCATATATATAGTGCGTATACAAATATATGGGGGTGAGATATATATATTATATTAGAATCAATATTCTCAAATTCATAAAATGTAACAATAAATATGAGATGTAATTTAAAGTGGTCAAATACATTAGAAATTATAACATATCTCATTAATTTCAACCTACTAAATAGAGTATTTTATGATTAAAAAAAATTTAAAATTCTAAATATTGAGAATTTGGTCAAAATTAAAGAATTGAAATCAAGGTGGATGAGGCAACTTCTGTGGTTAAAGGCAAAGTTGCGGTCACGAAGAACCCATGTCTTCAACGAGGCGTCATAATATATATTTTTTTAATAAAATATTTTTCTATTGCAATATTATAAAATAAAAAAAATTATGAATATTTGTTTAAAAATTTATATTTCGAAACAGCCAATTTATAGAACAATCCACATGTTGTTTACTTCCACCCCATTAATCAATACAATATTTTTGGGATCATATTTGGTCCTATATGCAACAAATCCATTTCCATCAACGTAATTTGATGACAAAAGTTTTTAGGATAGTGTTTAGAACACTTTCCCTCTACCATGCATGAGGCATTTAGATTATACGGCCCACATGGTCCACGGATCATAGAATTTCATAACAGTTGCATAGGCTAAAGGGTTAGCATCCTTGTCAGAAATTTCAGCACATCCTCATCAATGTCTTCAAGAGTGATAGGCTTATCTTGATCAGATAAAGTCGAAGTTATGTGTGCATGAGGTAGTCCTCGTTTTCGAAATTCTATCACAAGAATATCTGTTGCATTGAAAACTTTAAAGTATTAATACTTTAAAGTTTTACACCGAATCGAATCTAACCGAATTTTTTGTTAACCGAAAATTCGGTTCGGAGTTTTGAAAAAAAAACTGAAAATCGAACCGAATTTCATCGTTCGATTTGGTTAAAACCGAACCAAATTCGATTTTTCGGTTTAAAAACCGAAAAAAATTATTTTTTTCCTTTTTTCAAAAAATAATATATTTTGATATTTTAAGCCGAATTATAATATTTTTTTTAATTTTATCCAAAAATATAAATATCAAAATCCCAAAATTAAATTTTAATTTTATAGTACAAGTCACAAGTGTACATATATTAATATATATTAATAATATAATATTAATCTATATAATTATATAATATTAATATGTGTAAAAATATATTTTATTTATTTTATTATTTAAAAGTTCGATTTTTTGGTTCGGTTCGGTCATCAAAACGGTGACCAAATACCGAACCGAAAATTTCGATTTGATTTTCAGTCCAAACCGAATCGAAAATTCGGTTCAATTTGGCCGGTTTTTCGGTTTTCTGCACACCCTAGCCACTAACGCACAATCACATAGCCACATAGGCTAAAATCGCTACCAAGGCAATATCACAAAGACATACAATCACATAGGTTCAATCGAGCCACTTAGGCTTGTTCATAAAACCACTAAGGTTAATTAGACATCCACATAGGCTCATTTTAAAAAAACATTTAGCCACTTAGGCTAATGACACAAAGACTCAAAAATATTTAGGAGCACTAATTATAAACATGAACGCAACATCAAAAAAGGACCATCTTTATACACTAAGCATTAATATTACAACACAAAATGAACATAGCGATCATTGGCACAAAGGCAAAAATACTTTTCAATAATAATGCACATAGCAACAAATTGCACATAATATTCACAAAGCGAGAAAATCAAGGATTCCCAAGCCAAATCACGATCACATACCCGCGACCTCAAGGGTCCGGTTAGGTGAGGGATTAGTGGGGAATAAGCCTCAACTTTAACAGTATAAACAACCAAAGATTTTCATTGCAAATAACATAGGAAAAATGAAATGCAAAACAATAAATTGCAAAACAGTAAAGAGAACAAATTTCTTTCGGAGATGCTTATCAGTTTCTTTCTTTTTGCACAAAGCAATCTTTTCCAATAAACTGACCTTAGCAGAAAATTTCAGCGGATAGTTTTCCGAAAAAAAATATTGCACTTAGACACTAAGTAGAATCAGGTTTTTCAGCAAAAAATCTTAGCAAAAAATAACTCAATTTTGACAGAAAACTTTGGCACTTAATTTCAGCAAAATATCACACTATTGACAGAAAGATTGCAGCACTAAATCTCGGCAAAATGTCATGCTAATGACAGAAAATTTCAGCGATTAATTTCAGTAAAATGTCACGCAAATTTCAGCAATTTCAACAACTAATTTTACCCCAAAAACAACAGCAATTTTTCAGCAAATTAACGCCCAAACATCAGTTAAGAAACACTAGTAATTTTCGCCCCAAAAACAGCAATTTCAGTAGTAATTTTAGCACCAATTTCAGCAATTTTTAACACCAAATTAACGATAAAATCAGCAGCAATTTCGCAAAAATAAGAGGAGTGAGGTTTGATGTTACCGTGCATCTTCAAGATCATACAACCGTGGCTCTGATACCACTGTTGGATGGATGAGCCCTAAATATTATTACAGAAATAATATACGAAATTACAAACTATTAATCGAAAATTACATCAACATAAAGCAGCGGAATGATCGGTCAATCGAGGCTCAGAGAGCCAGATTCATTTCTTATGCTTTACTCACGACACTAAGATCGGAAGCCTTAAGATAAAACCCATAGTTGCACACGGTTTTGACACAAAGCTCTTGCCACAAAGGCTACAACCGTTGATCACACAGATCCTCACATTTGGGGTAGAAACAAATAGTTTTCGATTGATTGCTTGCTTACCTACAACCAAGAAAACCGATCACCGTTATATAGGTAGCTCTCAGAAGTAGAAACGAAAGAAGGCGGCCAAGGCAAAGTCCCAAGGTCATGGGAAAAAACTGCGGCCATAAATGAGAGATTGAAGAAGAAGAGGTGGAGAAGAGGAGCATCAATCGGCCGTTTTAGAGAGAGCATAGAGAGATGTGAGATATAAGAGATTATGATTAGACTTAGGTATAAGTAGTCAAATGGGGTATGGGCGGGCCGAGTAATGGGTTGTGGGTTGGTGGGTCGTGGGCTTGGGCCAAATCATAGCCATCCAAGTGGGTGCATTGGGCCTACCTATTTTTGGTCATGAGCCACAAATTTTTCCGAAATGGAGACTTTTTCATTTCTTGATTGGTCTGAGATTGTGTTGTAAGGTATATTGATTCTCCTCCCATCAATTCCATATGAAAAGAGTAATGGATATTGAAGTTTTGTACATGACGGATGCGTTTCACTAATTCACTTCAAGCATCCGTCATTTTTGTAGACAATAATGTCACAGTATCCTACAATGTTAGTATCATCTCCAACAATTAACGCAACAATCTCGTTAGTGGTTGGTTGAATGTATTGCCTATTGCTCCTTGAATGCAAGATACCTACATGCAAATTGAAATCACTATTGTGTTGCAATTCGTCTATTGTATTACGAAATACTAGAATAGAAGGATTCACACTATTCAACATAATTTTCAAAATCTCAACTATAAAAGTGACGTTTATTACCATATGGTAAGATTCTCAATCAATTGGGAACTTCATTTTTTACGTTGCAAGTATACAACTGTGTAAGGAATGGATCAGTCACTGGCTTTGAACAATATACAAAAATTTCTACAACCCAGCATGGTTGCTTAACTCTTAGAGCTACCAAGGTTTTAGCCACAAAGGCTTTTATAGAACCACTAAAGTCACGGCCACAAAAGCTTTTTACAAAGTGCCACTAAAGCTTGGCCACAAAGGCAATTGATTAACCTTGGTGACTTCAAGCTTTTAGAGCATGAAGTGTTTCGAGAATATCAAAGAAGAGGAAGAAGAAGATAGGTTAGAAAATACTCGGATAATAGGAATCTTTTCGTATCAGCCATTTAAAGAGGCTATATATTGAATGGCATATAACAACCATTGTAGGGGAAGGGAGAGTTACAGAAAATACAAGGAGGAGGGGGAGACCCAAAGGGTCACTTGAGAATGGGAAGAGAAAATAGACAGCGGAGAAAGTGGGGAAGGGTTAAGGTTTTAGAAAATGAGAGAGAAAGAGACTTTAAGTAGGCAGTCAGGCCGGTCAAACCTCAAGTGGGCTGGGTAGATGGGTTAGGTGGTCTTGATGAGCCAAAGTGAGTGAGCTAACCAAGTGTTGGGCCCAGTCGAATTGGTTTTGCCCATATTTTGTTAACATTTTCCACCTTGGTCCAAACCAAGATGGGGGATCTTTTATGGCTTTCATCACAGCCTTAACACCTGTACCTGCAAAACAGAAAAGGTTAGAGATAGACAGTTCATATATTAAGAATATTAAGGCATGTTTTGAATTTTCAATTGGTAAATATTTTGTGCCCATGTCAGCGGGAATTTCTTCAAATTTAATCTTTTCAAAACTGATTAAGTCTTGATTTACAATATCTCGAATAAAGTGGAACCTAACATCAATATGTGTGGTTCTGTAATGAAAAATTGGGTTTTTACATAATTGAATACCAGACCGACTGTCAGAGAAAACAAGTTTATGTTTTAGAAAGCCAATTTCAGTGATTAATCCTTTTAGCCAAATTGCTTCTTTTATTGCTTCAGTAGTAGCTATATATTCTGCTTCAATAGTTGAAAGAGCAACAGTATTTTGAAGTTGGGATTTCCAACTTATACAAGCATCACACAAGGTAAAAATGTAGGAGCGGGTAGATTTTCTATTGTCCCTATAATTAACATAATTTGAATCTACATAGCCTACAAGTTTAACACCATTTGGACTTCTAGAAAAGGTTATGCCAAAATTTTTAGTTCCATTTAAATATTTGAGAAGCCACTTCAGGCCTTCCCAATGAGGAGAACTTGGGTTTGACATATACCTGCTAAGACATCTTACTGCATATGCAATATCTGGTCTAGTACTAACCATTAAGTACGTAACTGATCTTATAGCATTAGAATAAGGAACATTCTTCATTTTATCTTTTTCAGAATCAGTTTTTGGGCATTGAATTTTACACAATTGAAAGTGGGCTGCTAAGGGTACAAGAGATGGTTTTGATTTTCAATGGAAAAATTTTCAAGAATATTTTGAATATAAGACTTTTGATTTAAGAAAATAGTTGACTTGGTTCTGTTTCATTCAATATTCATCCCAAGTATTTTCTTAGCATCACCAAAGTTTTTCATTTCAAAATTTTTGCATAAATTTTTCTGCAGACATTCAATTATGCTAAGATTGGGGCTAGTAATTAACATGTCATCCACATATTAAACAAGAAACACAGACACATTATTCTCATATTTAAAGTATAAGCAAGGATCAAAAGCACTATTTTTGAAATCTAATGAGTGCATAAATTGATCAAACTTTTTATTCTATTGTCTTGGAGATTGTTTAATACCATATAATGATTTTTTAAGCCAACATACAAGATTTCGATTTTTCTTATCAATAAAACCATAGGGTTGAGACATGTAAATTTGTTCATCTAGATTTTCATGCAGAAAAGCAGTTTTACTCCATCTGTTTAAGTTCCCAATAAATTGAGCAACTAAAGTAAGCATAATTCGAACAGTAGTGAATTTGACTACAGGAGAAAAAATTCAGTGTAATCAATGCCTTCTTTTTGGGTAAAACCTTTAGCTAAAAGTCTAGCTTTAAATCTTTTGGTATTATTTTCTTGTTGATTTTAAAAATCCATTTACAATCTATTACAGAAGCATTTTTAGGGTTAGAAACCAAAACCTAAGTTTTGTTTTCTTTTAAAGCTTTAAGTTCTTCATCCATAGCTGATATCCATTCTTTTGAATTAGAGCTTTCAATAGCTTCTTCATAAGAGGTTGGTTCAAAGTTTTTAGTATTTAGAGCTAGATGGTAGTCTTTAGGCCTAGAAGGAATCCTATGTTCCCTAGGTTCTCTATCTCTTACTAGTTGATAGTTATTTTCAGGATTTTCATTTTCTTTCAAATTTTCGTTATTATCCTGATTTTCCTTATTTTCTTCTCTTTCTTCTACCCCTTGTTGGTTATCCTCATTAGATTCCACCTTATTAAAGGTATTTTCAATGTTATAATTTTCAGTGTTTTTATTTTCTTTCAAATTTTCGTTATTATCCTGATTTTCCTTATTTTCTTCTCTTTCTTCTACCCCTTGTTGGTTATCCTCATTAGATTCCACCTTATTAAAGGTATTTTCAATGTTATAATTTTCAGTGTTTTTAGAGGAGGCATTCAAACAAGGCATTTCAGATTCATTAAACACTACATCTCTACTTATAATCACTTTAAAACCAAGTTGGTTTCTTAGCCATAATCTATATAGTTTAACACCTGAGGAATAACCAATAAACACGCATTTTTGAGATCTAGAATCAAGTTTATAACCATTGACTAAACAAAAATTAGAATGTCCAAAAATGCGAAGAGAAGAAAAATCAACATCAGATTTTGACCACACTTTTTCAGGAATATTACCAAATAGAGTCACTGAAGGTGAACGATTAATCAAATAAGCTGCAATTAAAAGAGCCTCACTCCAAAATATTTTTGGTAATCCTGAACTAATTAATAAACATCTTACTTTATTTAGTAGGGGGTTGTCCTATGTCTTTTTATACTAAATTTTTCACAAAGATCAGTAAATTACTTATTACAAAACTCAAGACCATTATCAGTACTTAAAGCCTTAAGTTTTTTACCAGTTTGATTTTCAACAAGGTTTTTCTAATTTTGAAATTTTTCAAAAACCTCAAATTTTTGTTTCATAAGAAACACAAACACTTTTCTGGAAAAGTTATCAATGACAAAAAGAAAATATTTGTTTCCTCCATGTGTTTCAATATTAGCAGGGCCCCATATATTTTCATGCACATAGTCCAAAATGCAGTTTAAAGAAGTGGGAGTAGGGTAGGAGGAAGAAGGAAAATGCACTTTGTGTTGTTTTCCTAAAATGCATTCATCGTAGAAATTCAAAGCTGAAGGTTTTTCATGCAAAAAAATATTTTTGTGTAATATTTCAAGACCCTTTAAACTAATATGGCCAAGTATTTTAAACTGGGAGTAGGGTAGGAGGAAGAAGGAAAATGCACTTTGTGTTGTTTTCCTAAAATGCATTCATCGTAGAAATTTAAAGCTGAAGGTTTTTCATGCAAAAAAATATTTTTGTGTAATAATTCAAGACCCTTTAAACTAATATGGCCAAGTATTTTATGCCATACATCAAATTTGTATGTTTTGTGTAAGAATTCAAGACCCTTTAAACTAATATGGCCAAGTATTTTATGCCATACATCAAATTTGTTTTCCATGGAAACATTTTTAGAAAAAGAATCATACTTTACAGTACATAAGTACAAATTTCTTTTCTTTTCTGCTTTGAAAATGGTTAAGGAACCCTTTTGTATTTTCATGACCCCCTTACCCCATCTCCCTTACAACCCTTCTTCTTCTAAGGCTGAACATGATATTAAGTTATGGGTAAGGTCGGGGACATATCTAACATTTTTCAGGGTAATTTTTCAATCATTCTCAAAAGTAAGACATACATCTCCAAAACCAAGAACATCACACAATATTTGGTTAACCATAGAGATAGAACCTAACTTTTCAGGTCTATAATTCATCAAAATTTTCTTATAAGGAGTCATATGGAAAGTACATCCAGAACCAACAAGCCAATCAAATTTATTCAAAAAAATTTCAACAAAATTAATGTTAGAAATCATATAAACTTCATCAGAAGTCTCCTCAATAACATTTGCAGAATCATTTTGAAAATTCTTTTTAGGCTTCTTGCAGTCTTTTATAAAATGTCCCCTACCACCACAGTTATAGCACCTATAATCCTTTTTGGAGTTTTGTTTTTCATCATTCCTTTTATTATTATTGTTATTATTATTATAATATTTAGTTCTAGATGGACTTATACCCCTGATTCTACTGTGACTCTTATTGTGTTTTCTGAATTTAAAATTGTTACTATTATTCCTAGATTTAGTTCTTCCTCTTACAAAATTTACCTATTGTTAATTAAACTAGGAATATTATATTTTAAATCCATTTATTTGCTTTTTAAACCACTTATTACAGTTTCTAGACTTACATTTTCGCTGCCATACTTAATGGTTGTTTTAACATCACCATAAGATTCAGGTATAGCATTTAACAAAACTATAGGTGTATAATCATCAATATTTTTATCTCCAGTAAGTTTAATATCTTGTATTAACTTAGTAAAATCATCAAGATTTTCTTCAATATTTTTAGACAAATCAAGTTTATATCTAAAAAATTTTTTCAAAATAAATAATTTACTGGGAAGTGAAGTTTCAGTAAAAAGTTCTTCCAATTTTTTCTAAAGTTCTTTAACAGAATTCTGCTTACCAACTTTTCTAATTACAGGGTCAGATAAATTTAAAATGATAGAAGTATAAGCATATTCATCGTTTTCAAGTCTTTTTTCCATCTACAGCCTTAAACACTTTTTGTTGTATTGAAATACCCATCTTTTTTTATTGGCCAATAGAAAAATCAGATTTACCATCAAAGAGTTGAAGATTATAGCCAACCTTTAAACAAGTATACAGAGAGATATCACAAATAGCAATAATAAGCAACAATAATAACATAATATAAAAATATTGGGGCCTTGACTACCCCTCAAGCCTGATGCCTGATGGCTTCTAGAGCCCGGCCAGGTGAGGTCAACAGTAAGGTTTTTGCGGAGTGGGATAAGAAAAAATAAAGAGTTAGAGAGGAACAATATTATCGTTCGTGGGATTTTTGAGCCAAAGACTTAACCCAGGGCTCTGATACCACTGTAAGGAATGGATTGTTCACCGACTTTGAACAATATACAGAAATTTAAAAAATTAATTATAGGCCTATGGGTTGTTTAAACCCCTATAACAAATTACAATCAATCTACAAAATTTAAATAACAGTACAAGGAATAAACCCAGTAACTGAAGAATAAGGGAGATAATGAACATAACACTGTAAATGGATCTTAGGCTCAGATAGCCAAATCCCTTAGCCACAAAGGCCAAAGCTCACAACCTAGCACGGTTGCTTAACTCACAAAGCCACCAAGGCTTCAGCCACAAAGGCTTTTACAAGACTACCAAGGTCATGGCCACAAAGGCTTTTTACAGAGCCACTGTGGCTTGCAACAAAGGCTATTGATTAACCTTTTGACTTCAACTTTCAGAGCATGAAGTATTTAGAGAATATCAGAGAAGAGGAAGAAGAAGATAGGTTAGAAAATACTCAGATAATATGAACCTTTTCGTATCAGTCATTTAAAGAGGATGTACATTGAATGGCATATAACAGCCATTGTTGGGGAAGGGAAAGCTATAGAGAATACGAGGAGGAGGGGAAGACCCAAAGGGTCACTTAAGAATGGGAAGAGAAAACTGACGGCGGAGAAAGGGGGGAAGGGTTAGGATTTGAGTGAATGAGAGAGAGAGGCTTTAAGTAGGGAGTCAGACAGGTCAAACCTCAAGTGGGTCGAGTAGATGGGTTAGGTGGTCTTGATCGGCCAAAGTGAGTAAGCCTTCCAAGTGCTGGCCCAGCCAAATTGGTTTGGGCCATATTTTGTTAACAAACTGAACAAAGTTGTTCATACGACTAGGTGGCAGAAATAATTTTCACCAGATATCTTAAAGTATGGTGGTCCTCTTACATCTTGAATTGAAGTATCAACCTTCCCACCCATTGATGTGAAACAAAACATAGAATTCAAGAATCTCATGTTGTCTTTTTAAAAAACCGATCCTGTAATAATCCATTAAGATATTCAGGAGAATGTGGCAACAATGGTAAAACTACTTTTCTACTTTGACAACATAGCCCAAACTTAGGATTAATACTTGAGTTATGTTTAAGTTTCTCCTCCAACCACATAACGGCACCACAAAAATCGACATATTTCTCTCACGCAATGTTGATCTTGTAGATATCCGACCAACTGCAACTCGTGATATTGTTGATTTGATCTGTTATTTTTAAATTGACATCCATTTTATTATTTTCCAATTAGAGATACATTAAAATCACTTTCAAATAAATAGTGTTTATCTTAAAATTTATAGAAGTTAGAGAAATATTAATTTTTATTCATCCGAACTATCTTATTTAGTATTTATTAGAATACACAGCTTACGATAGTGTAAAGTATTCATAATTATTGGCTCACTACTATAAATAAATTGAATATACCACAAAAATATTCTTCTAACATTGTATCCCCCAATCAAACAAATAACTTTCTGTTATCAATTATATATTTGTCTTCTATTAGGGTAAATATGAAAAGCCAAAGTATTGGGCCAACCTCTGAATTGTCACATCGATCCAAACACTATGACTTCATGTATGTTCTATTATTCTCAAAAACTATTATACTAACAAAAATAGTATTCCTATATCATTTAGAGGTTAAATTTAAATGAGGAAGCAATTTGCATGCTTTATATAATTATATATAAACTAATATATGGCTATATTAGTTTTTATTAATCCAAAAATAATAATAAATAATTGATTATTAGAGCATGATATTTATTAAGGGTGTCAATATTAAAGATAATATCTAAATAATTAACATTCAATAATCATGTAACATACGACATAATAAAATAATAAAAAAAAATGAATATATTATTACCATACACCAAGATAGCATGTGAAGAAGCGAGAATATCTTCCCATGCATTGTTATTTACCATAGGGATGTTGTTTGGTGCTAATACTGCATCATCTTAATCAATAGTATCTTGTCTATGTTATTCTGCATATGTTACAATAAGTACATATGTAAAGACTTTCGCTACTATATGTTAAGTAGTAGAGATTGAATTAAATAATTACGGCGAATAGCAATTTATCCTCTGCGATATTAAAACTAAACACATTCCCCCTATGAAAAAAATATAGCAATTTATCCTCTTGTACTTTTTAAAATGAAGCAATTACCTCCTTATACAGGGAGGTAAATTGCTTCATTTTAAAAAATATAGGGGGGTAAATTGTTGTATTTTAAAAAATATAGAGAAGTAAATCACTATTTATTTTTTCATAAGGAGGTAATTTGCTCATTTGTGATATCATAAGGGAGTTGCTTGCACTTTTTTCAAATAAATTATTATGTAATAGAAGTTCAAATTATAATTACCAGCTTGTACAATGGTAAATAAATTATATACACGCCATGAATTCTACTTTCTAGTTCCATGCTCATGGATTAATCGAATTGGTGCGGACTGAGGATTGTAGTTTATCAGCATAAGATGAACTCTCCCTGCAATTTTTTTTTATTTTTTATTTTTTTTTAACCACGTAAACATGGTAAAATATTCTTATAATGATAATATAATAATGGTGTTTTTTAGTTAGGAAGATTTTGGTTGGTTGGTTTGATTTTTCTTTACGTAACTTACGATGTAAAATGATAAGTGAGTCTCCTACAGTGCCACTGTGAATTTCTTGCACCACATTTTTTAACGTTCCCAGTTTATACTATATATATCCAATAATAAAAGAAATATTAAAAAAAATATATAGATTATTATTGATGAAAATACGATAAAAGCTGTATATTTATACCCTGCACAATAGAAATAGAGTAGAATACTGTTGGAGTTGTATGCCGATCTCCGTCATTGTTAATAGATTCTTCCCCTGCATGTTAATACATTGAAAGAAGGTATTATTATATCTTTATGTTATATTAGTAATTATATCCATCAAATTCATGCATATATAACTTAATTATACATATTTAAATGAAAAATATATAATAAATATTAAAGAAATGCACATTTATCGAGCTACGTTGGTTGATATCACCTGCAAAATTTTATATTTGTTTAAGATTTATATAAATTAATCTCAATTTTCGAAATGTGCTTAAGTTTTAAACAATGAATAGATTACATGTAACCATTTAAAGTCGAAAACTGAGAAATATTATCAACAATATTAAAATCAAACACTTACTATTTTTTATATGAGGGAGTAAGTTTATCAAGGTTGATGGATTGCCAACAATAGCATTATCACCTGCAAACTTATAGCATTAAATTAAACATTTATATTAATCTCAATTTTCGAAATGTGCTTAAGTTTTAAACAATGAATAGATTACATGTAACCATTTAAAGTCGAAAACTGAGAAATATTATCAACAATATTAAAATCAAACACTTACTATTTTTTATATGAGGGAGTAAGTTTATCAAGGTTGATGGATTGCCAACAATAGCATTATCACCTGCAAACTTATAGCATTAAATTAAACATTTATATTGATTAATTTAATTTTTTTAATAAAAATATATAATATATTGTTAGGAAAAAAAAATGAAGGACATATGTTGGAGTTTGAAGATGGCCATAAATCATGTCCACCAGCAGAAGAGTATACTTTTTACATTTTAAATATAATATATTTGTATAAAATTCAATAATTGTAAACTAAGGGAAAGTAAAAAGATATGCACAAACATGCAAATCTATTATCACATTAGAATGAGATAATTTACCATTCAGAATCCAAGCAGGAGAAAGTACTGTCGATGTTGGTTGGGTGCCACCGTTATGCCCGTGAGCTCTTGTCCTATATAGAATATATATACACATGATCAGGCTCGAAATCGCAGATCGCACTCTGAGCTCGTTATCCGCCTTCCGTTCCCGACCACCGATATTCTGAGGATGAGAAACAAACGTTACCTAGCCGGGAAAAGTCCCGGCGAAAATACTCCGACGCCCAAGTCAGTTTTCATCACAATAAAATATAATCTTCACAGAAAAAATTCCCGAACGAGAAATCTCCCTCTAGTCCTAAGTACTGGTAAATTATCCCAAAAAAAATTACCTTCCTCTTTGGGATTTTCTCCCTCTTATACTAACTGCACCCACGTCGTGCTGACGTGTCCTCCCACGTCTTCATGTACTCTCTCACCATTACGCATACGGTGCTAAGTGTCCGAGGTTATGGGCATTAATTATGCCATAAATATATAATCCTCAAGGGATTAACACCCGGTCAAATATCTTAAATGCGTGAAGTCCCTTTCACCCTTTTTCTGGAGGATATATTGGTCTTTTCCGGAATTACTCTCATCAACACACATATAAATTTTAAAAAGAATTGTATATCTATTAAATAAAAATAAAGAAAAAGCTTAAAGGGAAAAAAGTCAGTCAAAGATGAGGAGATACAACGATAATACAATATTTTTCCTCTAAGGACATACCATGAGAATGATGCAATGGATTCCCATTAGTTCATCCACCACGTTCATTATTTATTGTAGGGCAAGATGATCCTTAATTAGAATGTCCCTTCCTAGAATGTGTCGAAGACCCTCGCCTGCTTCTAGCTCTTGATGTTGGCATATAAATATTGGGTTCTTCATTGCCAACTTGAATTTCATTCATTTTTGCACCTATGAAAAGCAAAAATTATTATCTCATAAAATAGTCACTTTTTAATAAAAATACAGTGATGAGCTTTTAACAATTTAATTTTTAACCTTCTCATAAAAACGTGCGGAAGTAAAAATTTTGGGAAACTTTGAAAGGTTTAAATGTTATTTACCGTCTTGTATCTTTTGTACTTTGATATTTTAATTCTTTATTTTTTAGGGTATCAAATAAGTGTTGTAAGATTTTAATTTTGCAAGATTTAAGTCCTTTCACTGGCCTGGAGTTGCAAATGTTGTGTTGTTCCCATTGGTTAATTTGTACCAACATAAAAGCAAATTTTTGGCGCGGAGTTTGAAAATTTTGTGTTGTTCTCATTGTCAATTTCTGTCAATACAAAAGCAAATTTTCATCCTAGATTTGTTGCATTTTGGTGTATTAATAGTGTATTAATATATTGTTAAATTCATAATTTTCGAAAAAACAGGGTATCAGAGACGAAAACTTTCGTCTCTAAAAACTATGATTTCCGTCTGGCTGAAAGTCCAGTGGCTAAATGTAGACGGAAATATTTCGTCTCTAATTTTGAGATCGAATATTTTCGTCTGATTCCATCGACAAGCAAGAACAAACTTTTAGAGTAATTCGTCTCTGATTTCTGTAGATAATCCGTCTCTGATTCGTCGATAAAAAAGTACTTTCCGTCTCTAATCTGTCTCTAAAGGTAAAGTTTTTATTTGTTAATTCTGTCTCTAATTCCCTGAAATGCACAAAATGTTCCCTCTCTAATCCATCTGTAAAACCTTACGCCTATGTTTGTTTTTGTGTTTTGGCCCATCTTAGAGATGGGCAAAAACACAAAATGGTGTTTGTATATATAACTTGCACACCTTCACTAGGTGTGCAAGTTATATTATATTTTTTTTTTAATTTTTTTCTCTCTCCTCTCTTTTCTCTCTCCTTTCTTTTCTCTCTCTTTCTTGTCGTCTTTCTTCTCTTCTTCTTTTCTCCCTCTTTTCTCTGCAGTCTTGTCTCTTCTCTCTTTCTTTTCTTTTTTCTTCTTTCTTCTTTCTTCTTTCTTCTCTCTTTCCTTTTCTTCTTCTCTTTTTCTTCTTCATTTTTGTTTTTCTGGTCGCGTTTCTTTTCCTTATTTTCTTTCTTTTTCTTTTTTTTTTTTGAACACCAATTCAATCGTCTTTTATTTCATCAAACGGAGACCTCAGCCCTCACAGTCACTTGTTTCAGAAATAAAAGTACCCCAGAAATACACAATTGGAAATTGATTACAGAAGGTAATGTGATTTTTATAGTTGCATTACAAAACTTATTACAAACTAATAATCCTTGTTCCCAAAGTTCTTGCACCAGATCTGGGAGGGAATTGGATGAACTGGAAGATGTGGACGTTGCTCGAGCTCGACAGATTTCATGGCGATGGGAATGCAGATGAAAACGATGCCAGCCATGGCGAATGCGGTATTGCGCTTCCAGTGCTTGGTCAGACGGTAGGGTCAGCTGCACTGTTAATCTTTCTTTAAATTTAGGATTTTCCTTTTTTATTATGAACTATTTGTATCAATGTATTTCTGTTACTGAACAATATGTGGGTTATTGAGAAGAATTATCACTGGTTTGTATATTGAAATTCTTTTTTACATATTTTAAGAAATTGATTTGGGTAAGTTGTAGTATATAGTGTCAGTGCACTATACATACCTATTTTGCTGCAGTGTGATGAGTATTTATTGCAATAAGTATTGAAGTGTATATCAATTGTGACTATACACTGCAATTTTCTGCTACTACTATTTTGGATAACATTTCAGTGACAGCTTTATCATTATGTTTACTGAAATTGGACCGTTGTGGCGGTCCTTATTTAACTTTTAAGCTTTAGTGTGTATTGCATGACTGATATGCATTGTTGTGTCAGCTCTGCTTTTTGCTACATTGATTGCAGTCCTATTATTTGCAAGTTGTTTGTGAATAAACATGGCAACAGTGTCACTTTTGGCCTATTTGAGACTATAACATATATGTTACTTATTATGTCTATATATATAGCATTCATATCGTTCTCTAAAAAAAGTACTGCATCTAAACTTCAAAGTACAAATGCTTGTATTGGTTATTGAGTACGTATAGTGTAGCACTCTTGGAACGGTAGCTTGCATTCCACTTTTGTTGGTGTTCTACTTGTGAACCATCATATTCGTACGTTGATTGAAAAAGGTACTTGTTAATCCCTTTAATAATTCTGATTTTATGTTGTTTGCTATGTCTCACCAAGCCGTGAGGTGGAGTTCGGGTTGTGGTTATTTAAGTTAAAGTTGTCTCATGAAACTTGCATATCTATTGGATTATTAGGTTCTTTATTTGTTATGATGTATAGGAGACCATTTAAATATAGGATAATTATAAAAGACCCATTCACCCCTCAGCCATAATCTGGAATAGTCTTCTTCATGAGATAATTTGATAAGAACATGCTTCAGATTGATAGCAACAACAGAGACTGATCCACGGAGGTCAAGCTTAATCAATCTGTTCTTAAGGAAATTTAAGCTTGGGATGCCATGTGAGAACTTACCAATGAGTGCAAATTAAGTATCTTTGCCTGCAATTCAGTCTCTTCTAAGTTGCTAAGTTGCTAATTATTTCTTGTTTATGTGAGCTACATTCATATGATTTGTGCATGTTTGGATTGTGAATGATTACAACTCTTTTTGGCAGTGAAGAGTGTGAGAGAATTAATTTGTATGAAGAAAATGCAAATTATATCGTCTTGCTATTTTGCATGTCTGGTTTATGATCTTATGATAATTACATTGAGTGTTGATGGTTCTCTATACCCTGCTTTGCTGTAAATGCTTTTTACTCATGATGGGTGTGAGCTTAGTTTTTCTTTAAAATTGATTTGCTTGGAAGTTTTCTGAAGTACAGTTGGATGATATCCGACTGAATCCGGGATTTTTCAATGTTGCTCCTGGGTAGTCAGAAATTAGGATTGTTATGTTGAGCTTATTTGCATTATCCCTATTGCAACAAGTAATTGAGCACAAGTTTGTTCTGGTCATGGATAGACCACCCAAGTTCGGGTCCATAAGTGTGCTACGAAGACTCAGGCTATAATCATTTACGAGTAGTGGTAGAGAAAATCTGAAAAGGCTTGAATTCGGTATATAAATATTGAGTTGATCATTTGCACCTCGGGCATCAAATTGAGACGATTTACTATGATTTTCCCGTCAGAGACCATTGCATGAATATCTTGCCCTCAGATTATTATTTATTTTTTTCCATAATCACGACATTATTATGTCTTATTCCATCTAACTCACCAACCCTACTTTATTCAATAATTATTTATTTATTTTCTATATATATATATATATTTCAAAGTTTGGAGGATGTTTGATATCAAATTTATATATTATTCATCTGATATTACATTTGGACAGAAGGATCTACAAAATTAATTATAAATAATTTTATATAAAAATTTAAATTTATCAATATTTTGAAGAGAAAAACTTCATTTAAAATGAGATTTAGATTATTTAGAATCCTTTAAGGGTTGTTTATAAGTCTGCTTTTATTTATGATTTACTATAAAAAAATGCCGGTCTGCAAATAATTTATCTTGTACTGGGATGTCACTGTATAATATGACTTAGTTCTCACATTTCAATTTAATCGGACAGTATCATTTATCTTATACACAAGAATAAATAATCCTGGTGAAGAAAAGAAATTAAAAATATAATTTATATATTACTTTTTAGTTAAATATATTATGAGA
Source organism: Sesamum indicum (assembly GCF_000512975.1). Taxonomy (NCBI): domain Eukaryota; kingdom Viridiplantae; phylum Streptophyta; class Magnoliopsida; order Lamiales; family Pedaliaceae; genus Sesamum; species Sesamum indicum. Next base: position 4,958,588 of record NC_026152.1, read on the forward strand.
GACGCTATTACTTTATATTTAATATGATACAATTCATATATACTCAATTATTTTTTTTATAGTTAATGTGATATAAATATCTATTTTCTGCTTTAGGACAAATATTATTTAAACTGTAGCATTGTTCAAATATCGTGCTTGTTTTTTATGACACTGTCATATATAATCAAACCCACAAAGATGCAATACCCAAACGACGCTGGTTCCTCCCAATCATCTCGGTATGATAAAGTTGTATGGAACTCGGAAATGGAACGCGTATTCATTGAATTAATGCACGAGGAGTTCATCACACACCGACTCCAATCATCCACATTCCCACCTTCGGTGTGGGCTCGTATAACCGACAGAATGAACTCAATTACGGGTCAAGGTTGTCGGTTTACGCCGTTACAGTTAAAAGGCAAACTTAACAGACTTCGTCGTGCTTGGCGTCTGTTGAATGACATTCTTAGCAGGGGTACCGGATGGGGGTGGGACCCAGAATTGAATGCCATAACAGACGAGGCAAGACGTCTGGAGGAGCTATATCGGGTAATAAAAATATTGTGCTCTCATTCTGTCTTCTCTTAACGTGCACGAAGGCTCTCTTGCCTGCAACGAACGTACTCTTTCACAAACTAATAATATGTCCTGTCAATCGGTGAATGATTGCAGAAAAATCCAGACTATAAAAAAGTTGTCCAGCGTGGCCTTCAACGATTTGACCTATGAACACAAATGTTCTCACGGAACACTGCAACTGGTGGGCTCGCTCGTTCATCATCTCAGCAACGCCGAACCGTCCATAACAGCAACAACATAGATGATGAAGAAATGGATGGCACTCACTCGGGCACCCGTCGATCACGGGACGAGTACGAAGATACAGCATTCTCTCAATCACAGTCCATGACGTCCGGGGAAGAATTCTTTTCTTCACCGGGATCAGCGCCTGTGTCTGCTGGTCCGTCTGGAAGCAGTCGTCGGTCCCGACGTGCTACTAATGAGCTGCACGCTAAGAAGTGTGAGACAATGGATAGGTTGAATGATCACTGCAAGGGAAGATTGACCGCACTGGGCCCAAAGGTACTGAATCGATTGAGCGGTGCGTAGATGAGTTGATAAAGTTTCAGGATCTGCCGGACATTATATTCACCACCGCGTTAGAGCGCTTTCACAGTCACAGCACACGCATGATCTTCTTATGTCTTAATGACGAAAATAAACTCCGCTGGTTGTATTCGTTGGGCAAGTGAATGTAATGCCCGATTGTTAAAATATTGTGTTGCAACTGGTTAATTTATGCATAGTTATGCTAGTATGGTTTACTTAGATTGCAATCATACCAAGTTCGTAAAATTTTAATTAGTTTCATGTCCTTATCCATCGTACGTCTACTGTATGTAACTTACCCACTACTTTTGCATGTTTCTATTTAGAAATTCATCAACGACTAGATATATGGCCAGCTCGAATGTTGGTGGAGATTTGGAGTCTAATTCCGCAAGTGACAGCCCAAGGACACCAGGGACTCTAGGAAGTAACGAATCTGATGTTCCAGAGGAATTTTACGCATTTAGACCATAATATGCCCAGAAGGCCAAGTGGTAAGGCACCGGGTTTTGATCCCGCTATTCGGAGGTTCGAATCCTTCCGTCCCAGCGCATATCCATTTTTTTATGCTCCATTATTCCCATAGAAAGAAGTAGGGGAGTGGATAGGAGTTAATCCATATTAATTTAATTACCCGTGTCTCTTCGAATCTCATTAACAAATGATCAAGTTCCATATCATATTGTTTAGGAAAAATGTTCCACGTAACACGTCAGCACTGCAGGGAGCAGAGTGGGTTGTTGAGATAATGACAACCCCACACCAAGGACGTTTTTTTGACAATATTCGAATGACCAAGCCATGCTTCTATGCTTTGGTTGATGCATTAACTTGTAGAGGGTTACTGCCGCTCGGTCAGACGTCCAGGGTTACCTCAATCGAGGAGGTTGAACTCTTCATGCAGACGGTCGGCATGCATAAAAGACATCGCGACAATATGGAGCGATTTCAACACTCACTGGAGACTATTCATCGTAGATTCCATCGTGTGCTTTCTGCTTTGTGCGCAATGGCCCCAGAGCTAATAACTCGTCCGGATTTTACGAATACACATCCGAGAGTGGCAAGTAACCGTGATTTCTACCCATACTTCAAGGTACATTTCAGCAGTTTCCACATCATTGTTCATAGCGTAATTAATGGAAGCTAGTATTTCACATACTAAGTAATTAATGTAACTAAACTGTGCATTGCGCATTCGATGAAGGACTGTGTCGGAGCGATGGATGGGACGTTGATACCTGCTTGGGTCCCTTGAGTTGACCAAAACCGGTACCGATCGCGTAAAGGTCACCTTGCACAGAATGTACTAGCAATATGTGACTTCGATATGAATTTCACCTGTGTCTATGCGAGGTGGGAAGGAAGTGTCGCCGATGCCCGGGTCCTGGACCATGCAGTATCACAAGATCAAAATTTTTCATTTCCGCCGATCAGTGAGACGATGAAATATATTTGCTACATTGCATCAAATATCTTGCTTAAAAAGAAAGTAGGTGGTACTAGCGGTTCTCCTTATGACAATATCTTCTTACAACGCAGGTAAGTATTATTTGGTCGACGCGGGTTTCGCAAACTACCAATGTTTTCTTGCTCCTTATCGAGGGACAAGGTATCACCTACAAGAGTGGAGGGGACAAGGTCGTCGCTATCAGACCCCACAGGACATGTTTAACCATGCACATTCAAGGTTACGAAATGTAATTGAACGTTGTTTTGGTGTACTGAAGAAACGTTTTCCAATATTACAGTGGGGGATGCCGAGTTACCTTCAAAACCATCAGGTCGATATCGTAATCGCAAGTTGCACACTTCATAACTTCATTCGGAGATACAGCAACGATAACATCATATTCAACGAACCGGATGAAGACACTCCTCCTGACATGGATTCCTTTTACCATAGGGGACATCCAACCACTTCTGAGTTAGAAACTCAACGCACCCTCCGAGATAACATAGCGTTACAAATGTGGGCAGCTCACCACCCAAATAACCCACAATGATGGAAGAACTGAACAATCATATCTAAACTATTTAAACCTTTTGTTGATATTCACTCTGCCTATCGATCGAATGCTATATGATCATTTAGTAGGAATCAAGTGTAGGATGATCTACGCTTTCTGTTGACATTGAATAAAATAGGTGATGCATTAATCCAAGTAATAATGACATTTCATAATTAGCAACTCGTGCAGATGGTATGACGTTGCACATTACTATTTTCTGACCATTATTCTGTGCAGACATGGCATATCATAGATATCTAGAGAGTGTTGGATTTCCACAGGAGGATCACTGGACTTTAAATGTTGAGCAGCGCTTCATGTGGATGATACTAGACGACAACACCAGAACGCCCATGAGAGACGATGCACTTGCAGAGACACAAATGGGTCATTGGGCACGTGCATTACGAAGACATTTTTGATACCCCTACACACGAGAGCAAGTCCGTGCTAAGTTCTACGAGTTTAAAAATCAATTTCGCCAGTTTCACGGCATCACTCAGCTAACAGGGGTTTTTTATGATATTGAAACATTTGTTATGGTGTTTCACTCCGAGGTACGACCACACGCGTCACGGATATGTCATGTTATTTCAAATGTAATGAAATCCATTTAACAATTGTCATTTCAAATTACATACATTATTTTGCAACGCACAAACACCTTTCAATTGACCCTTTTGCAGCATTTTCCGTTGGCTAGACGGTACTATCATTATCCAGAGCCACATTATCCCAGTATGCTAGAGGTTTGGGGCCCATTGATGTTGCCAGATGTTCCTGTTGAGGCCCACGGCGATGCACCGGACAGCGAGAGCAGTCACACCGTGCGTATTCCGGTGAGAGGAGGCCAGCATGCACCAATTGTCATATCGGATTCTACTGCCCCATCGGCACAGACGCATACACACATTGCCAGTTGGGATGCAGTGGAACATGTAGCTCGTGGCGATGTTGCCCCACCCCACACAGTACCCAGATAGCCGCACGACGCAGTCTTGACATGGGTTCAGAAGTGGGGGAAATTGGATCGTGGACTGATTATATTCGTCGATTTGGCATGCAGCAGGATGGGGGTGCCCAGTCATACAGTGAAGGCGACAGCACAGCACGCTCACGCCGACCACAGGGACTCCCACCACGGCGGCGTGACGGTCCTTAGAATTACAATGGCCGAATATGAAAACTCTATGTCAAATGTTGATTTAATTAGAAAAGCTGGAACAAGTACTCGAGCAGTTTGTCATTGTCAAACGCATTCGTTTCTTATATGTCGTGCCGATGTTGTCATTGTCAAACGCATTCGTTTCTTATATGTCGTGCCGATGTGTTTTAAGATTTTAACAATTCCCTAAAGATATGACAGCTTTATATGGTACAAGTAAAATATTTCCTCTATTTTGTTTTTAACTAATCGATACTAATTCACTGACCTTTAATTATTTATGTATTTTTTACTCAACACATCGTTCTTTACATGACAAACAATATTTGTAAAAAAAATTTCAAAAATATTGGGCAATATATCATTACTGCATGCGTAATGCAAAGTGGCTATTGTTCGATTTATCAAGAAATTATTTTCACCACGAATATAAACGGCCATGAAATAATTTTCACCGCACCGATTTAATCTAAACAAATCTATTCAGCACCAAAGCAACTGAGATTTAATTGTTTTTTTTTAAATTATTTTCAGTATATGTTTAAAAATTTATTTAATATATAATATATGTGAAATGTAAGCAATAATTACTACTAAAAAATAATTATTAACTTATAAAATCATTGATATTAAAGATATTTTTCAATGCTACTTAGTTAAGAAATATAAAACTTTTCTACCTAACGAAAAATACTGTAGTAGTTTCGTACACTACTGACAATATATCAGTACTATATATCTAATTCGTAATTTTATTACTTCAATTACCTAATAAAATTTATCTGTTCGCATGTAAAATTTTAACGAATCTATTTTCAACACGTTATATAGAGCATTTTAACGCTTGATTAAAAAAATTTTCAACTTAGACCATTTAAATATTTTATACTTATAATTTTTCCTATTTCAATGAAATATTTAAGAAATTACAATATACCAATAATACATACGTAATTCTAAATTTTTTATTTAAATTTAATATATTATATTTTTTTATTCGAAATATAAAGTCTAACAAAAGCATTTAAGAGACAATACTACAATGTATTCAATCATGCATTTAAATTATAAATATTGTTTAAAATATAAAAATAAATACCTCAATAAAAAAAATTATTTAACATAAATATATATATTATACTTCACTAACAAACAAAATACTATATACATACATATATATATATATTACTAAATATATATAATAAAAAATATGATTTGACAATGAACAGTAACTCCTGTCTCCCAAATCCCAATATCAAACTTACACCGCTTATTTTATACTATTTTATATTATATCAAAACACAAATCCAAACATACAATCTATCTCAAAACACATACTAACTTATCTCTATTTTTCTCTCTCTATCTCCAAAACACCAAAACAAAAACACCCAAAACATTAATCCAAACATTACGTACAAATTTCCATCTCTAATCCGTCTGTAAATACTTACCAATTTCCGTCTCTGATTCGGTCTCTAAACTCCCAAAATTTTCCATCTTTAATCCGTTGCTAATTTGGTTTTTTGGCAGATTATTTAATTTCTATACCCAAATTATATCCTGGTTATTATACCATCAAATACATTCAATCAATAGCAAAATCTAAATTTTTCAAACCAAGAACAATAAATATTAACATAAAAGATACTCATAATACAACCAACAATAATACAATTGATGTCATTGTATCATCCAAATACTACCAAATAATATCAATGTTTACACTCCCATATCAACAAACGTAAGTCAAAATACAAAAACTCAACATAAACTAAGTCATAAACAACCAACAGAAAAAATAAATTAATGATCTTTCCTAAAATGTTGTTGCTCCTGATGTCCAGACCCACCAGCAAATTGATGGTTTGTGTATCCCACATCATGAAGTAGTTTTCGAACTAATTCTTGTAGGTTTGCCTCCCTCTTTCGAGCCTCTTCCTCCATCTCTCGAGCTTCTTCAAGAATAATTTCAAGCAATTTTCTATTTTCTTCTTCTTATCTTGAAAATTCTTCTTCCCCAACTTTGTAGTATTAGAGCGCATATCCAAAAATCCATATAAAATTCTTCTTCTCCTCAGATGCTTTAAGAGTAACATTGACTGAACTTGCACTTGTAGATGAGGAGCTACTTCCAAATCTATATAAGTATCCTTTAGAAGGACCTCTAGTGATATCATACCAAGTTGAGATATCAAATGAAGACTGGGAAGAAACATCAGTACAACCAATTTTTGCAAGGTATTTTTCCTGTGCAAGTACATTAGATACAATGGAACATTTATGTAATAAAAGTCTAACAAAATTTATCAACATATATACTAACCAATATTTAAATACCAATGACAAATTATACTTACACTAATTCTTTTGGATTTATTGTCGATAAACTCCCCAATTCTTTGTTTTTTCTATGACATATTTGAAATACCTAAGATCAATCACTTCTCTACCAAGTTCTTTTGCCTATAGTTTACAGAACAATATTATTTCACATGTCAAAAAATTGTATAAAAGATATCTAAAAACTTACCATTTTTTGCCTATGTGCCCCTACAGGAATAGAACCACCAGTATGTTTTGTTACCGAACTAGCTTTTTCAGCCAAATGATTTTTTCGGACAGTTCAACTTTTTCCTACATAATCTTTTGAGGTCCAATTCTGAACTAGCTCATTCCATAATTAATTACTAAACCAATAAGGACCTCTATCTATCATATCACTCATCTTTGGTTCTCTACCTAACTGTTTGTGAGCATCATTCGGTGCTTTTTGCTTAGCTTCGTATATGATCTCTTTAAATCGATCACTTGCATTTTTATTCCACACATTCCTCATTTTCCCGTCAGTTAGATTATCCCACCAGTACCTCAACTATCACATATCAAAACAATAAATCACATTAAATTATTACAAAAATATGTCTATGTAATTTAACAATGAATAAATTGGATTAAATATAAATAGTATTTATTACCTTGAAGAGACCCCTAGCAAATCTTTAGATGCTTTTGACACTGCGTGCTATCTTGCCATGCTTCAGTGAAAATGCTTTTAATATCATTTGTGGGATTTCGTGTAATACCACTTTTAATAAATCTATTTTGACATAATAAATTTAAAAAATATATAAAATTAAGAAATAGAGTTAACATTATTTATGAATATATTAAACTCAATTTTTATAAGCTTTGAAATTACCAATTGTTGACCACTCTCACTTTTATCCTTTTAGTTGGGTGATCTGGGATCTGAGCTCCATTATTGGGTTCCCGTCGACGTCCATGTGATATAATATCTTCACTTTATCCTGTATTTTGTTCATTTTCAAATCTTGAAGGTATTATTTCACCAACCTATAACAAAAAAAAATTAATAATAGAAATTGTCTAATGCATAAGAAATAATATAATAACAACAAAAGTGAAAAATTTTTCTTATTTGCCTTTCACTGTTTGAACCTTTTGGAAGAATACGAGATGAGATACTTTGTCCACGCATCTCTTCACTTGGATTAGAACTTGGATTATCTTGAGGTTGTGGTAAGTGATCTCCCACTAATTCCTCATTCTCATCTCTAAGGTGCAAACTTCTACTCTACCCCCGACCCCGCCCTCGGCCACGTTTGCCAGCTCGTCCTCTAGTCACCATCCTGTGTCAAAGAAAAACAAAAAACTATTAAGGACTAAGAATGAGATCACTATGATGAACAAGGCTAATATGAAATGCATATAAAGCGATAGAATGAAATATTAAATAAATAAAATTACATGAACAGTGTCCATATCCTCATCACTTTCATTTTAATCATATTCTTTTTCTTGCTCATCATCTTCTAGTTCGAATTCTTCTCCTTTCCATTGATCTTCATCCTCTATTATGACTTCATTGAAATCTACACCATATTGAAATCCCTCAAATTCATTTGCACCTATTTCTTCTACCACACCATTCGGAATAATATTGATCTCATCTCGATCAGTTTCAACCAAAATTTGGTGTGGATCAGATGTCTCATCCTATTGAAAAGCAATATTGACTCTTTGCTCAATATTCTCGTCTTATCCTTCAGCTAATGGGACGTCAAATTTACCGGTAGCCTTTACTTTGCATACTGCCCACCAATTACGTCTTTCTCTTATGGTGCTCAAAAATTTTGTGGAATAGACTTGTTGAGCTTGGGAAGCCAATATAAAAAGAGCCGTTTGATTTTTATTTCAATTTATGGTTAATTTTCACAAGACAAAATATGTGGCACGTAAGCCTTTTATTAGAAGTATTATACCAATGACACTTAAACAAGACAACCCCGCGTCTTATCCCGTAATACTCCAACTCTATAACTTCTTCCTAAATTTCATAATAATCAACTTCATATTCATTCTAGGTACTCCTCAAAACACATACACCATAATTTGATGTTGCTTTAGAATGCCCATACTCCAAAGTTTGGAATTTGAATCTATTCACAAAGTACCCTTTATAGCAAGAAACACGTCGACTGGGGCCATGAGCCAACTTTCTTATGAGGTCGTCAACTTCGTTACGGGTATCTCAAATCTATGAAAAAATAATACTTTATAAAATAACATAATTTTGAATTTTCTAATATTTACATTGTTAGAAAGTAATCTATTACTTACATGAGCAAGTAGCCATCGAGAAAAATCTGTGTCCCGCAACGTTACAAGTTCCATGTCAGTTATTCTTGGAAATTATTTTCTATTTTTTCATCAAATTTCCTACAGAAGTTGTGATGATCATATGTTAATTATAAACACAAGTCAATCGAAATATTTGTGAGGACATAATACACGAGTTAGATCACTCACTGCAGCAATGAACCGATCTTCTCATAATTCATCAAGACATATCTATATGCAGCATTCATCTCATCGTCATCGAGATATATAACTGCAATTCTAAAATGAAGTGGTCCAAGGATGTGTAGAAAATAGACTTTCACAAGAATCTACCATTCCTCCATCATCATTTTGTGGAACCTGATTCAATCGGGAATTTACATGTGGTTCAAAATATGAAGAGCAAAATGTTGAGACTTCTTCAATCATATACGCCTCAACAATTCATGCTTCAAGTCGAGCACGATTTCCAATTTTCTTCTTCAAATGGTATAGAAACCTAAAATTTGTTAAAACTTTAATTTACATAAGATAAGTTATATTTTCTAGTTATATAAGATAATTGAACTTTAAAAAAATACCTCTCAAATGGATGCATCCATCGATACTATACAGGCCGACCAACCTTAGCTTCATACACAAAGTGAACTCGTAGATGTTCTGTGGAATCAAAGAAGCTTGGGGAGGAAATTTTCTCAAGCTTACACAATATCTCAACAATGATCTTCTCAAGTTTTTGCATGTGTTCCACACGCAATACAGTTGCACATAGATCCATAAAGAAAGTGCTGAGTTCTGCCAGTGCTTCCCAAATATGTTTCAGTAGTAAATTTTTAAATGCAATTGGGAGTAATTTTTGCATGAACACATGACAGTCATTAATCTTCATTTCATAAAATTTGCATTCTTCTTCATTCACACAACGAGCAATGTTTGAGGAATACCCATCAAATAACTTTAATGATTTTACCCTAGAGCACAATTCTTTCTTCTGTTCTTTACTTAAAGTATATGATGCATTGGGTTTGTAGATTTTTTCATTTGCACCTTCAAGCAAATGTATCTCAATAAGACTACAATACAATTCCAAATCTTTTCGAGATCTGATATTATCTTTTATTTTACGTTTTCTTCAATAGCATAACATCCAGATTATGTCGGATAAGATTTGTGTGTCAATATGGTAACTCCCAAAATATGCTCCTTTTAACCTAATTATGTGTCCTGCCAAATCCATCAATTGGATGTGTATCACTTGGTGGTTTTTCGAAGATGGTGTCAGAAAGTTCATCCGCCCTTTATCGCATATCTTCTCCAGTTAAGCGCATATGTGGAGAATCATTTTCACATTTTCCCTTCCGAAAAATGTAGGGTTGTCTTCTATAGGGATGGTCAGGAGGCAAAAATTTGACGATGACAATCAAATCAACATGCCTTTCTTCCATAACAAAGTCTGAAAGATTTTGTCATTTCCATACAACAAGGACATGCCAACACCCCATGAGTGCTCCATCCAGATACCATGGCATTTGCAAGGAAATCACTGATCTTCCATGAAAGAACAACTATTTGTTGAAATTTTATTTTTTGCACATGTCATAAGCTTGCACCCCAATTGTCCATAATATTTTTAGCTCGTCCATTAATGGGTGTAAAAATATATCAAGATTTTTTTTCTGGACTTTTTAGGCCCCGTATAACTATATTCAAGAACAAGAAAGGCTTTTGCATTCACATCCATAGGGGAAGATTATATGCAGCAATAATAACAGGCCAACAACTGTAAGAAATACTAGAATTCCCAAATAGACTGAAACCATCTGTGCATAACCCAACTCGCACATTACATGCATCTAAAGCAAATGATGGATGAGTGCGATCGAAATGTTTCCATGCCTCTCCATGAGATGGATGTGCCAAACTTTCCTGGTTGCAATGATTATTTGCATGCATGTCATGTGTTCACAGGTGTAGTTAGATGCATATAACCCTTTGAGCTTAGATATCAAAGGCAAATAACGCAACATCTTGAAAGGTACTTTTTTCTGTGATCCTGCCTTGATTGGCTTATATCAAGGATGATAACATACAGGGCATTCTTGAAGGCCCTTCTTCTCTTTGTAATACAATACACAATTGTTTAAATAAGAATCAATTTTTTCATAACCTAGACCAAGTTTACCTAGGTGATTTTTTGGTCATGTAGAAGTTATCTGGCAACTTTTCATCTTCAGGTAACATGCTTTTGATTGTTGACACAAGTCGATCATAGCAAGCTTCAGGTAAATTGTACTCCAATTTGATACTTAATAATTGGGCCACAGTAGAGAGTTTTGTGTGATTTTTGCACCCATCCCATAATGGTTCGTCAGCATCTTTTAATAAGTTAAAAAACTTTGCGATTCTTGATTAGACAGTTGCTCATCACACGTGAAGTTTGAGCTGAACTCAAGGCCTATAGCATCCATCACCATTGTTCTATAACGAGATGTTTCTACCGGAGGAGCGATTGAAGAACCCTCCACATCATCTCTTGTGTTCAAGGATTCACCATATGTGTGCCAGATACTATAACCTCGACTAAATCCATTTTTTACTATGTGTAAATGTGCATCACTCGGATTCAAAAATCTCATGTTGCCGCATTTAGAGCATGGACATTTAATTTGTTCATTATTCAGAAATCGTGGGTTATCAAAGGCAAAGTAAAAGAACACATGATCAACCCTTGTTACGAATTCATTTAAAAGAAATCCATTATCATCCAATCGTCTCCACATCCAACTGCAATCGATATTCATTATTCTATAATTTTTAGCGATTTTTGATATACTTGATAGAGAAAGGAAGTTAGATAAAAAATATATATATATAATTAAAGGAGAATGTGATTTATGTAGCTTGTTGTTTGATATCTTAATTAGCTATTATTTTGAGTACCAAGATTTTTGATCGACTGATATAAGAAAAGAGGAATTAACATTTAATCAAATTTGATGTAATGATAACTCAACCTCTAATATATGAACATGCTTACGATAAAGGACAGAGTTTGGATATTAGGATAAAGGACAAAGTAGAAAGGATTTTACAGTTTAATATATAAAACATTTAATCCTTTATGAGTAAGCTCCTCATCAAAGATGAGTTTTTTTATATAACATATTAGAATTTGAGCATTTAGATGAACATATCACAGAATTAACACATCAACCACAAATAACAAGGTACCAACTGTCATTAGATATCATTCAACCAGTAGAAATATGATCAAAACCAATTTATGATACAGAACTTGAAATCTTAAATCCCCAGACAATACCCAAAGGATGGAACCATCACCTAGATCGCAAAATAATAAAGTATGTACCCTCATACAAAATAAGTGTGACCTTAATCAAAGATCCTGAGCAGCATTTTCTATAAAAGAAACTCTTACACTCTGTTCACACTCATCAACATCCTCAGATGAAGATAAAGCTCATGCATTCTTCTCCTCCCACAGCTAGCAATCCATTAACAGGAAATTAATTACTCAAAACGAATCAATCCCTACAATCCTTTATAATTTCAGCAATTCCTCAAACTAATTTCCCGCAATTCCCCCATACATTCCCACATAATGGAAGGACACAAGACAAACCCGACACCAAACTACTCATCCAGACATCACAATCATTAATGAACAATCCGACGAATATTCCAAGAAAAACGAATTAGCAAGAGTGACTACGACATCACAGCATACCTTAAGAGAGAGGATCACCCCAAAATATTTCAGCAAAAAAAATGAATATTCCGGAGAGAAGAACGTAATGGTGTTCAATCAGACATTTCAACAAACACCTTCAAAGCATTCAAATTTCTTCTACAAATTGTAAAAAAAATTACAAAGAAGAAAATTACCTGTTAATGACGTCAGAAAGAAATTGTGCCAATGGAGTCGGAGCCGCCGCGAGAGAGAGAGTTACAGATTGCAATCGGAATTTTCTTTTCTCGTTCCCGTCGTCTCCTTCCCGCCGTGAGAGAGAGAGAGGATTAGAGGAGAGAGTGTTGATGAAATTGGTTTGAGAAATTGCGGGAAATTGGTTTGAGGAATTGCTGAAATAATTAGAGTTAACAGGAGAGAGAGAGAGAGAGATTCATGAGTTATTTGGTCAATTCTCAATAAATATATATATATATATATATGTATTTATTGATATAATTTATTTTATATAAGTTTATGAATGGAACATTGATAAATTTACATAAACACAAATTTATAATACTATACATAGAATGAATATGAATAGTACTATATGTAAAGAAAATAATAATTTCGATAAAGCTATTGCCAAAATGATCATAGCAGAATTTACTGGCCAATTAAAGAGATGGTGGAATAAGTATCTCAGCCAAACTGATAAAGATGAAATATTAATACCGTAAAAATTGAAAATATTATCTCAGAAGAAAAAGCAATTTATACATTAGCTATCAACATTTTTGAACATTTTACAGATAGATGGTCGGATTATAGTGAAAATATTCAAACACTATTACAGAATTTAAAATGTAAGACATTAACTTCATTTAGATGGTATAAAGACGTATTCCTTAGTAGAGTTAAGCCTCCCTCATCTTTTGCAGAAGGGTTAGAAATGTCCTGAGAAAATGAGACATGCACATTAATTATAATCAATATACTTATGGAAAGTTAATTGGAACTTGCATCCAAGAAGGATTGAATTTATGCAATGAAATTAGACTAAACCGAAAAATTAAAAGACAAAATTTAATAGAGAAAAGCCAATTAGGATAATTTTGTGCTCAGTTTTGGATGGAAATGAAACCATCCGATAGATCAGACATGGAGGCTTTATTATTATTGTCAATTCTACTCAAAATGATATCCCTAACTTCAGGATCTTTTATTTCTCTAAGTAATTTGATAATATGATTATCAATGAGAATATTTATTTTTTTTCATTTCTTTAAATTTTGTCATTAATTAATAAAACTCCTGATGTGAATTTTCCTCCTGTCTACATGAAGAAGAAGGTACTTCTTCTTCAGATTCAGAAGAGGTTGATGAATATTCAAAATTTTCTTCAATATTTTTAAGTTCACTAAAAAAAGAACAAATATTAAACCGAATTTTTCAGTTTGGTTTTTGGTTTGAACCGAATTTACTGTTTGGTTCTATTCGACAGGTTTAACCGAATAATGACCACCCTAATGGTCGCTGGAGGAAGAATGAGTTGACAAGAGAGAAAACGTCAAGGGAGAAGAAGAGAGGGTGGCCGCTGGTGAGAGAAAACATTAAGAGGAATGAGAGGTTTTTATTAAAATAGAAAAAATTAATAAAAAGTTTACTTTTAGTTTATTATAATTAATTAAAATTAAATAATGCATTATAATTATACAAATATATATATTTTATCATGTCATATAAAATTTTACAACTTAATTATTATTTTCATAAATAAAAAAATTCTTATTTTTGTGTTTTAATATTTTCATAAATAAAAAAAATCCTATTTACAACATCAAAGACGAAAATTTCCGTAGCTAAATTAAAAATAAATTAGCTATGGAAATGCAAACAGAATTAACCAAAAAAATTAAGTGTCAGCCATCCCGATTTTTGAAGAAATCATTTAACAGTATCAGAGATGGATATTGAGACGGATTATAACATATTTTAGCGAAATGATATACTTGTCTCGAAATCCGTCTCTAATATAAAAATTATCAATAATTTAGGACAAAATGTATAAAATTCTTCTGTGTTTTAAAAAGTGTGGAACAAAAACCCTCATGTTATGAGAATAGGCTAAAAGCCTCCTGTGTTTTATAAAACTCAGCAATAAACACCCCTTTCGTTAGTAATTAACGGAAGGTGCATTACACCCACTCATTGTGCATTTACGGGTGTTTTTTAGCTGCTTTGATCTTATTTTCTGTGTTTTTTTCTAAAATACCCTTATGGTGTTTATATATTTCACATGTACATCTTTTACTTATTTTGAATGATTTTTTTTAATTTTTGCATTTTCATTAATCTAAAAAATAAAATATTTTTTAAAATATATTTACTTACAAATATGAAAAAAAATATAGTTTTTAATTTTATAATTTAAATCAAAATATTAAATTAACATCATGGTATAAATATTAATATAGTAAAATTGATTTTTCAAATTTAAAATATCTTAATTAATATAAATGTTGATAATTATAAAAATATATAATATTAATAATTTAAAATTATTCTTTAGTTAAGAATATTTAAATAACTTATATTTGAATTTAATAATTTTTATAATTATTAAAATTGAAATTAACTTCCCTTTAATGATATTTAAAAATAATTATTTTTAATTTATTTATTATAATTTTAATTAATTTAAAATTCAAAATACAAAAATTAAAAAAATATAAAAGAAATGGGACGGTGGATACCGCCGTCCGAAATTATTGGCGATCGTGGCTTCCGTTGTCGCCCAAAGGGTGATCGCACGCCCAGAACTGCTGTTTTGGGCAACGGCCCTTTCGTGGGAGGCGACGGGTGGAAATGGGGGGTGGTTGGGGGGGGGGGAATGGGGGTAAGGGTGGCATGGGGTAGTTAGTTTTTTTTTTTAATATATAATAATAAAATATTTTTTAAAATTTTAAATTATTTATGTATAATATAAGTTAAATAATTTGTTGAATCTAAATTTTTTTTTTTTTAAAATCTAATGATTGAGATTACTTGATTAGGTCGAACGATCAATATTTGATCAAAAAAGATCCAACGGTCATTAAAATAAGAAATAATATATATTAAGTAAGGTATGACGTTCATTTTCTAAAAATTAACACCGTTAATTAGATTTAATGGAGAGGGGACTGTTGAGCTGAATTTTACAAAACATATGAAAGCTTTTACCCTATTCTCATAATAGGATTTTTTTTTTTTTTAAAACACAGAAGGTTTTATGCAGTTTGTCATAATAATTTATTATAAAAAAAGGTTTTGATCTCTAAGCCCGTCTTTAATAAAGACGGATTCAATTCCATCTCTAAATTTTCGAATCTGAATTATCTTTACATAATAATAGATAGAAAGATAGCTAATAAATGTCATAGTAACTTCATTCAAATAAGAAAGATGGTTGACTTTTACTCGACTCACCGTTCTAGTGGAGTCATGTATACGGTCAAAATAATTTGTAGTTGTTTTAGATTATAATAAAGTTAGCCCCTTTGAGTGTAAGATTGCAGAGGAAAATAATTAGAATTCCAATTACATATTTAAACAATTATTATAGGATGATTAAGTAAAATATGAAAATATAATTAATATATACTCAATAGCATAACCTTAGCAACATGATCAGTCGTTTGAATAATGAAGTTTGCTGAGGAAAATTATGAAATTTTGAGGAAATTTAATCAACTATTGCTTAATTCTGTGTTCTTTAAATATCCAGACTTGGTTTGTTTATATCTATGCAAAATTTTAGAATTTAATTTGGTAAGTAAATTTTTTAAAACGGAAGAAATTAACATTCCTTCTAAAATTAAGCCAATTAATTAGATTTTTTTCGTGCATATTTTATATTATTTTAGTTTGAAATTGATCTTTCTAGAAAAGATGAATTTAAAATTTCTAGTAAAATTAAAGCAATCAATTAGATTTTTTCATGCAAAATTTTAGGAACAACAACCTTAGCGACATGCCAACCGTCAAAATGGAAGTTTACTAAGGAAAATAACAAAATTAAACTAATTAATTCGATTTTTTCATGCAAATTTTATATGAATTTAATTTGATAATTTATCTTTTTAAAAAAGAAAAAATAAGAATTTATGGTAAAATTAAACTAATCAATTAAATTTTTTCATGCAAAATTTTAAGGATTTAGTTTCTTTATTAACTGATATTGTTTAAACAAATTAATTCTTGCTAAAATTAAACCAACCAATTAGACTTTTTGTAGATTATTAAATAATTTTAAAATTGTGGTCAGAGTTGAACAATTACGGACTAATTTATAATAATAGATCATTAATTTTAGAGTTTTGGTCAAAATTCAATTATTGAGGTCAAATATAAATGATAATAAAGATAGTAGATAATAGACATGTTTAACTAAAAAATTAATCCAATTTTAAAATTATACGTTGAGCTAGAATAAAGATGATTATATTGAAAATTATGAATTTTAAAAAGATAATATTGATACATGTATATAAAGTCAATTATTATACTTTTTAAATCTGACGTTGAAGTTACATTAATTATATGAGGAACTTCAATGTTCTATTGATAAATAACGAAAATAATGGCCGATGAAACTTAGCTCAATTGACGAAGTTGAGATCTATCATCTTAGAGGTCATTGGTTCGAAATGCATCTTATGCGTAGGAGGTTGTGTCTACTGAATAGTAGTTATTATATCAACTGTAATAGGTAAGTGTTGGTTAGATTTCGTTTATTATATATTATCGATCAAAATATAATTGTTGTAATGATTGATATCCGACATCAATGATTATAATCAATTTATTTTAATTAATAGTAATTTATCGCTCTTAGTTTAAAAAAAATAAGAAAAACTTTGAAAATCTAGATGATAGAATTAAAATCCAGGAGATCATATTCAAAAGTATGAATTAATAATAAATAAAATTAGTAAATTAAATAAATTTAATTTGTAACTATATTTTTTAAATCAAATAATGAACTGAAGTTCTCCTCGCATTAAAGAAAAAGAATTAGAATACAGTGTAAAATTTTAATTAAATTGTAAAAAGAAAATCGATATATAGTGTGTACTACAAATATATATGTGGTAATGGAATATATATATATATATATATATATTAGAATAAATATTCACTACAAAAAAATAGTTCAATAGCAACAAAAGAAAATTAATCTCGAGGTAATTGTTATGTAAAATTTTCGTTGCATATTTATATTATTTAAAACAAGAACTTTACTTGTTAATGAATTTAGAAATGAAATTTACTTGATTACGGATTTAGCAAAAAATTGTCAAAATACATATTAAATGATGCAGATTAGCAACGAAAATTTTATTTGCTAATTAGCTCGATACCGATTTTAGTACTTAATTTTTTCGTAGCTATTGGGAATTTTTCTTGTAGTGATTCTCAACATCACAAAATGTAATAACAAATAGGGCTGTAATTTAAATGTGTCAAATGCATTTAAAAATTATACCATATGCGATTAATGTCTACTTACTAAAAGAATTAAAAATTCTAAGAATTGAGAATTTGGTCAAAATTGCTCAATTTTGGTTAAAAGACACCCCTTCAAATATATATATATATATATTAATAGATAATATATGCCATTAATGCCTACTTACTAAATAGAGTATTATATAATTAAAAAAAATTTAAAATTCTAAGAATTGAGAATTTGGTGAAAAATGCTAAATTTTGGTCAAAGGACACCCTTCAAATATATATTAATAGATACTATGTATAATTAAAGAGGAGTGAATCAGTGTCTCAATTATTTTGACATGTCAATTTAATATTTAATTTAATTTATTAACTTTTTACCACTATCTAATTTTCCACTTTCCCATTACCTTTCGATAACCATTCTTTTTTTTTTCAAAATTTTATTTTTTTATTATTATTTGTTTATAAATTTAATATTCATTTACTATTTTATATATAATTTTGATGGGTATATATATATCACCCCGGCGAAAAGACTGAAACGCCCTTCATTAAGGGCATTATAGTCATTTCCGCGACCAGGATCTGCGTGTTTTGTAGCGGGCGGGTCGCAAAGGACCCGACCCGAGTCGCATAGACTGATGAAAGATCGGGACAATGACGACCGTTCGATCAGAATGTGAACCAGCAAGATAAGGCCACGTGGCCCAGTACTTGACGTACAACTGTGTTCTATAAATAGACCCCGATACGCCATAAATGAGGTAACTGTTGTGCATTAATCGAGCTGAAACTTTGAGATCGCATACATTTCACTCGATCAACCTAACTTGAGCGTCAGAGGGTCATTGTTGGGGACGTGCCCGACGAGCTTACGGTTCGTGTTTTATTCTCAGGGGACCCAAAACCTGTTTCGGAAGAGTTAATCTATCTGCAGTGAGATCGTCTCAAGAGATCGAATAATTCGACCTGGATCAAATTTATTAAATAATAAATATTTTATGAATATTTTATTTTAAATGATTCAAAGAAGTTGTACATGTAAAAAATTACTAGTAATATATTAATAGATTAATAGATAGATAGATATGCATCTCAAAACATGGTACTAGTAATCTTACACGGATCACACAGTTTTTCTTTTAATTTTTTTTTCTTTTCCTATTAAATAAATGTCACTCATTATAATGAATGGCCCTTTTACTTTACTTGACGCCATTGCCCACGTTTACTTGTCCTTCATATTCAGGGATAATTACACAGTCTTTTATTGGGATTTAGTGTAATTATATATATATATATGTTTTATAATTTTGACAAATTACATTTAATATAACACTCTTAATGTTGCTTTCGTCTAATAAATAAGTCTATTCGTTGTTCAGAATTCACGAAATTTGTTGATATTAACAAAAAAATCAGAAAAAATATATATATATTTGTTTCTCCCCGGTTGACTTATTATTGATTTATTGTAGGTCAAATAAACCTTTTTATGATAAAATTACCCTCATATGTCTTTACATATAATACAATATGAGAAGGTATATCTTCACCTTTATAAGGATAGTTCAGTTAGAAAGAGACTATTTGACCTGTAATAAATCAGTAATAAGTCAATCGAAAATAAATTTTCAATTTTCATTCAATCTTTTTGTTAGTACCAACAAATTCAGCAAATTTTATTAATAAAGAGACTTATTTATTAGACGAAAGTACACATCATACATACTAAATGTAATTTTGTATAGCATATGAGATTTATATATAATTACATTAAATTTTAAGGAAAGGATTAAGCAGTCCATTGCCGACGATTACTTGTCCATCATGTTATGGTCCTAACATAGCAAATTCAAAACGTGGGATGGAGTAGACAATTGGTCTTTTACTCCATATGTTTAATTCATGCTATATTTTGTATAAAATATATACACACTAAAAGAAATTTATTCCCTACTCTATAATTTAACCACGGGAAAAGAATATTATTGTATAAAATCGATATAAAAATAAGTTTTGATCACAGTTAATTAATATATTTGTTATGATTTTATCTATGGGCAAAATATATGTGATAGTTTTAAGTTGCAACAAATATTTTGATCTTGTTTGCAGAACAACAAATAATAATCGTTGCATGTGTTAAATTAATATCTGCTACAGTCTTTTTCTTTCAATTATAGCAATTAATAAAAAATGATATTTCTTTTAATGACATTATAAATACAAATGTTACTGAAGTTCATCATACGTATAGAACCTAAACATATATAAAACATTAAAATAAAATATGAAATTGAAATAAAGAATCGAAAATCTCAGTCGACATAGGTACTGAGCATTTGGATAAGGGTATCGAAGATTTTGAGGTGCAGGCTTCAGCTCACATTAAAAAATTCAAGCTGGGGTTTTAGAATTTTGAATTTAAAACTTTAGGCTAATTATATTAAAGCTTATTTGAAGAAATATTGTTGTATTTTATTGGTTGACTTAAAATTATGGATTAATCATGCTTCCTGAATTATGATTGTTTTTGTATTTTAACATCTAAAGTTTTTTTTTATAAACTTATCATCTAAACTTTATAAAATTTTGCACTTTATCATTTATAACTATTTTTTAATCATTTTTTTTATCGAAAAAGCATCACATGCAGTGCACATGTGATATTTAAGAGTTATTTGATATTCTATTTTTCACATATGTACAACATGTGATGCTTTTATAGCCAAAAAATTAACAAAAAAATGTCATATATTGCAAAGTGCAAATTTTGCAAAGTTTATATGGTAAGTTGACACGAAATATAGTTCTGATGGCAAAGTGTAAATACGAACATCATTCAGATGGAAAAATATAATTTACTCTAAAATATTAATGTATTGTATACTGAATATTGTAATGGTACGTTAGTTGATTTAAAAAATCAACGCATTTTTACAAAAGAAATAAAGAAGTTCGAATTATTTGCATTGGGACCTATTATAGCTTGAGTGTTAAATCGAGCACACTTACACGAAGATATTAAACGTACTAAGTAATAATTAATTTAGTGTAAATTGTATAACATTCCCTAGTTCTCTCTGCATGGAAGTCTTTGTTCTTGCTACATGAGAGTCCCTGTTTGCGTTTAACTCTGTTCTTGTGACATCGGAGTGTCTGGCCGGAGCTGTAGGGTAAGGTGTTCGTGTTGCTCCAATCCACGGAGTACGAGGTTTTCTTGCCAGTAACTTCAGACCGATCTGCTTGCCCTGGGTTTTCTGGTTGAGTCTTGATAGGTTTTTGGCAGTTTCACAGGTTTCACTCGTATCTGTCGTGTTGGGCTTGGGGGAGCTTTTGTTTCTTTTATTTTGATTTTCTATTTTGTGTTCTTTGTTTTTTTGCTTCATGTAGGTTTTCCTTTTATCATTCTTCCACTCTTAGTTTTGTGTGGTCTGGTCTTATGGCTTTGGTTTGCTTTCAGGTTGCCTGTTCTACTCCAACTCTACTGAAGGATCGCATTCATAGCAGTAGTGCGAGGTTCTCCGTTTGCATCCTTTCGGAGTTCTTCTTTGGGGAGTATTGAACCTGGTTTAGATTGTCTGAATAAAGCCTAAAAACTTACGAATGAGGAAGAAGAGGGTGTTCTCATGTCCAGTGGTTTGTAGCGATCGAATTCTAGGAGTGCATAATTTGTGCCTAGTGGGCAGATTTCTCTCGACTTAACCATACCGTTTCAAGGCACTGTGCTCTTCCATCCAGAGCATGTTGTTGCCAGTTAAAGGGCTAGACATTAAGCTGTTGCAAGAGGGTCGTTTTCTATTACGGTTCAACCATATCATAAATAGACAGCGTGTCATGGACGAGTGTTCGTGGAGTTTCCAGAAGAACATTCTCATCCTGAATACCGTCAGGGCGCTGGAGAATTCAATGTAGGTTGACTTGGATACTTGCGATTTCTATGTCCATATTCATCATGATCTCCTTTGAATATGATGAACTAGCGAGTAGCTACATTTATTGGAAACAGGCTGGGTTGTTCCGGGACATGGAGGCTGATGATTCAGGTTGCTCGTAGGGCGCTACTTTAAGAATTCGCATCGGTTTGAATGTCAATCAACCGCTGAAGAGGTATTTAAAGATTCAATCGGTGTCGAGAGAGGAGCTGCGATTCACATATGTACGACTTTCAAATTTTTACTTTTTATGTGGATGCCTAGGCTGTATCAATAAATATTGTGAAGTGCGGTTTGAGAAAGGCTATCGAGAGTTGGGGGAGGCGACACCTCATGGACATTGGCTGAGGGCGCCAATTCCAGCAAGGCAAAGTTTGCAAGGGCTGCCTGAGTAGAGAAAATCCACGCCGACTTCATCCAGTCAACGGCGGCCGCAAAATTCTACTGGTGCTGTGATTTTCTGGAACTTTAGTAAGGATCATAGAGGCAGGAATGTACGAACACATGCCATTGGACAAAGTGTGTAGAGTCATACTCGTAATCCAAACCTCGAGGGGACAATAGTGGAGATGAGCTTGAGTCAAACCAGTCAGCAATGGATCGAAGAGAGAAAGAGGTAGAAAGTGTGCTGATCCGAATGGATAATCCAGTGGTTCGGGGGCAAGGCAGGAACAACCTACAGGAGATGGGGCTCTTAGAGGAGGTGAGAACAGGCTTGGTGCACCATCAGAATGTGGGGAAGATTAAGAGAGGTGAGATCTACAAAGCAATAAGGGCTTCCTCCAAACAAGCGGATGATATGGAGTTGAATCTGACCAATGTTCCTTTTCAGTTCACTGAGGGGTCTAGCTTCCTGCAAGGGAGGAGGTAAGTGTGGGCGTTAAGCTGGTAGGGGTACTAGGGGATGACCAAGGAAATGGACTCGAGGGATTCAACTCATTGAGTATGAAGATGGCTTTGTTCGTAAGGCGAAACGTAGATGCATTTGGCTGATGACACATTTGAATCCATATCGGCGGAAATTACTAGGCAGTCCCGCCTGGAGCCATGAAATTCCTAGTCTGGAATTGTCAGTGGTTAGGCCCCCTTTGGACAGTTCGTACCCTGACTAAGGGTGGGCGTCGGGACTGCTTGTTCGGGTTCGGGTTATTTTGGTCGGGTACTCGACATGTCGGTTGGAAAAAAATGAACCCGAACCTAAAGCCGACAGTCGGGTTTGGGTTTTGTCAGCTTTGAAAAATGTAGAGGGGTCAATTTTTCAAAATGAAAGTCATTCACTAAAGTAAATTCATGTAAGTCTAAAATGTAACTTATGGACACAAATACTTAAAACTTTACATAAATACCCAAAAAAAAGAGTTCAATCACATCAATAAATTATCAGAGATTTTTGTAAATCATTTCAGTAACAACAATAAAGCCAAGACCTCCTAAATTCTAATGCCTACAGACTAAAAAAGCAACCAGCTCATATCACATTTTCATCCTTGAGTCCTCGACCTGTCAAGTATTAAACATAAAAAGTGAAAGAACTATTAGAGAAAGTCAAACAGATTAAAAATGTAACATTACACAATGAGTTTCTACCGTTTTAGTACCTTGTCAAAAATTTACAAGTAGCAGTTAGCACCATTAAATGTCAATAACTGTTGAATCAACTCCCAACTTTGTCAATTCTAAAATAAAATAGAAAATAGTTAGACAAGTAAAATATATAAGTAGAATACATAGAATTGAACAATAATCAAAATACAAGAAAAAAAATAAGTACATTTCTCAACTATTTCAAGTTCACTCAAATCCTCTTCAATGCTAATTGGTTTTGGAGTCTTTCCGTATCCAATCATGAGTACAAATAAGTGCTTGCACTATTTTAGGAGACAAAGAGCTCTTAAAAGTGTCAAGAACACGACCACCGATAGTAAATACGGATTCTGAGGCAATAGTTGAGACTGAAACTGCCAATACATCCCGAGCCATTTTGAAAAGAATGGAAAACCTTTAGGTGTTTACTTTCCGCCACTTTAGTATGTCAAATTTGTCTCTATGCATTTCAATATCCCCATCAAGATATTTCTCTAATTCTGATTTCATGCGATCCTTTTTTCCACCTGATTTGTACATACTAAACTCTTGATCTATGGTGAACGTACGAGTCGCCTCATAATCAGTATATTACATAAATGTACCTACTGAAGACGAAAATGATGAAGAACATGACTAAATGATGATCCCGGGCTTCCTGGTGTTCCTTGAAGAGTATGACCTTATCTAAAGTTATAATCATTAAACAACTCATAAAGTCCATCTCTCATTTGTTCTTTCATCACATTGCTTTTTTCGGTACCACCATACTATTTATCAAAGTTAAAGTCAATGAACTCCAATTTATGACGTGGATCAAGGATCACAGCATAATATAAAATTATATTCATCTTCTCAATTGATCCCCAATATTATTTGCCATACTTTCCTTTCATCTTTCTTGTCTTCTCATTTAATTCAACAACAATACTACTTAACCAATGTCTGAGAAGTAAGTCAACTTCACATATTTTACAAAAATCCAGATTAGATATGACATACAAGGCACCAAAACTGCGCAAAGTGAGACTGTAAAAATGCATTAAAAATTTCACCAATACCTTTGCCCCCTCTCAATCATATATCCCATCAAATAGTTGTCTCGAAAGATCAGTCTTATAGGTAAGATCTACATCTTCATAAGCATCAAATGCGATCCTAAGGCTTATAGCCGTCACCAACATCAAGTAGGTGAAGTTCTATCTAGTAGGTATATCAAGAGATAGCAATTTTTTTCGTTTCCAATTTTTCAAATTCAACACACTTTTGAAATTTCTTGTACCTAGCTGGAGAATTCCTTATAGATGGCCCCTCTAATACGAGAGATAGTTTCATGCTCACCCTTTAAACCATCCTGCACAACAGGGTTAACTATATGTGCCATACACCTCATGTACACATATCTCCCACCTAAGATGTTTTGCCCCCAATTTTCAAACTTCTTTTTCAAGTAAATGATAGCCCCATCATTGAAAGACACATTATCAATAATGATAGAGAAAACCCTGTCAACACCCAATCAAGCAAGCATTTTTCTACACCTTTACCTATTTCTTCACTTTTATGCTCGATAATTGGACAAAAGTTCAAAATTCCTTTGTGCAAGTTCTAATCATCATCAATAAAGTGAGCAGTGAGACACATATAATTGACTTTTTGAATAGATGTTCAAGTGTCTGTAGTGATGCAAACCCATTTAGCATGATTTTTAATAAACCACTTCAATCTTGGTCTTTCATGCACATATATAGAAAATATCTTTCATTATTGTTTTTTTTTGATGGAATAGCAAACATCGGGCATACAACAGACGAGAAATGCCTATATCCAGAATGTTCGACTAACTTAAATGAAAGTTCATCCACATCCAGCATGTGACACAAAGTTTCTCTAGTTTTGTCTTGCTCAAATCTCCAATAACAAGAGGGGTGTCTCTATCACCCATGCGAGTTGGTTAGAAAGACAATCTATTTTGATTTCTGGTGATTTTTTGGGGTTTTTTCTTGCAAGATTCATAATGATTCTTCAAAGGTCTAGTTCATGTATTTTTGGATCAGCTTTGATCCCTCTACTACAATATTTGCACCTAGTCTTTTGGACATTATCCTTTTCACAATGAAATTTAATGAAATAATCCCACCACGGTGATCTAGAAGTCACTACCCTCTTTTTTCCTTTTTTAGAATCACCTAAAAGATCTTCCTCTTCATCCTCTCTCTCCAACTCCTTATCAATATTATCATCAACATAATGCTCAATATTCTCAAGATGATCACCACTAACCTAATTTTTCAATCCATCCACATTTATTGTTTGGGCAGTCGGTGACGAGTTAGACTGAGACTGAGAGTGACTTCTAATTCCATCCATTGAGAAACCAATGTTTCCAATCTGCAAAGTATAAGAACAAAAAGAGTAAAGCTCCGTCCAATAAGAACAAATTCTATGGAGACAATTTTATTTGCTGTTACTATATGCTAAGTACAATAAGAACAAATTCTATGGAGACAATATTTTTATTCTGTGATCTATAGTCATATATATATATATATGTCTATAACTTAGTTGGAGTTGTGGACTAAGTTTGCAGTGGGTAATCTAGATTTGGAAGGAATTTACTACTTATTAATGGAGTTGAAACTGTCTTAATCTTATACTGTCTTTTGATGGGAGTCAACATTTGGAAGGAATTTACTACTTATTAATGGAGTTGAAACTGTCTTAACCTTATACTGTCTTTTGATGGGAGTCAACACTATGTTATCCTATTAATTTGTCTCTAGTCCTTGGTTGACAGCTGCAGGGACTTTTGTTGCAATATAGTTGCTTAAATAGCATTTTACCTAAATCTCTCTCACTGTTCAGTGAAATCTTGGAGAGAGAGAGAGGCTTATACCTCGGATTGTTGTTAAGTGTAGTAATGTTATCTCATATCCACAATTCAACACATTCAACTTAGTTATCAAGAAGTTGCTTTCCTTATTCATACAAACAGTGCAACTATCCTTTAATTTTGAACATGACTAATGACTCTATGGAAATGTCAATCTAACTTAGTTTACTCTGTCCATGTATTGTTTGATAATGCTACAATTTAATTAAAGCTACTGACTTTATCTAGCTTATGTATGGAACATCATGCCTTGAAATAAAGAAAGGCATATACCTCTTATTGACAGAAAATTACTGTGAGAAACATTCGTCATGCTAGTGAGATGTGCTGTTAGGTGTAGCATATGCACAATTAGTCGCATTTCGACCTCTGTCATTGATTAATGAGCAATATGCATTTAGATGAGTGTCATCACATTAATATTTCAATTCAGATACTATTAAAAGTAGTGCTAAGAATTGATTCCCCAAGAACAAGTGAAAAACAGTGGTTAGGATTTCAAACATAGAGTCTCTTAAGATAGAAACTTCAAATTGGCATTTCAACAAACACTTAACATGCATAGAAAAATAGAAACTTACCTTCAAAATCAAAATGCAAAACAAACCCAACAACTAACCAAAAATCTAATTTCACAAAAAATGCATCACCATTACATGATTACAACTCTATTATTAAAAAGTTACCTGAGAAAATAAGGATCGACAGTGGCTTCTGGTCATCGACGGCAGCAGCAACAAAGAATAGGTCCTTGGCACCGGCGGCAATGGTTGGAGGAAGAAGATTTTTGGGGAAGAAGAGAAAGATGACTGGAAGAACTTGGTATTTTGGTGTAAAGTGTAAACCCATTTGAACCCTCCCCCTTTTTGCCTTTCTCCCGATCGGGTTCATCGGGTCGACTTGTCTAACCCGAACCCGAACCCGACTATTCTTAATCGGGTTATGGGTTAATTCGAACCCGTTCAAAAATCCAAAAAAACCAGTCCAAATCATTTGTATCGGGTCGGGTCGGGACCCGATTAACCCGACCTGTTCACCCACCTCTAACCCTGACGGAGCTCATTAAGCTTCATAGGCCTGGCTTGATTTTTCTCTCTAAAACTAAGTGCAAAGTTAGGAGATGTGACAGAGTGAAGAACCTAGTAAATTACAATGGAGTAGGGTGGATCCGGTAGAGATAAGGGGTGGTTTGTTGTTGTTATGTCGTAAAGACATTGATGTCTGGCTCCAATCCTTTTCAATGCACCACATCAATTTCACTATTAAATCGGAGGATTGTCTTGATCGTTGGTGTTTTACGGGATTTTACGGACACCTAGAGGTAGCTAGAAGGAAAGAGGGATGGAATCTTCTCAGGAGATTGTCGTAACAATCGATCAGGCCTTGGTTGTGCATGGGAGATTTTAATGAGGTATTGAAGCAGCATGAAAAAGAAGGGGACCTTCCTAGAGCTCATTGGCAAATTAGAGACTTCAGAGAGTGCCTTTGCGATTGTAATTTGTAGGACCTCGGTCCAAAAGGACCAAACTTCACTTGGTGCAATCAGAGGGAGGTTCCTTATACGGTCTGGGCTAGGTTGGACCGGGTGTGTAGCGACTCACTGGGTAGATTTGTCCCTGTCAGCCATGGTCAGGGCAGAAGATGTAACCTATTCAGACCATCCGATCATCTAGATAGCTTCAGATGGGGAAAGGATGCGATCCACAGCACGACGAAAGAGGCGTTTCCATTTCGAAGGCACGCGGACCTCTTCTCCGCAATGCGCTAGATGTGATCTAACATGCTTGGAGTTCGATTAAGGATAATAAGTCCCACCAGCCTCTTATTGATAAGATTTGAGCTAGTCGTATGCAATTAACTCTGTGGAATAAGGATGGTTGCGGCAATATCAGGAGGTGAGCTAAGGAGATTAATGAGAAAATATGTGGATTGCAAAATCAGACACTCACCTCAACTAGTAAAATGGAAATTGAGAGGCTAAAGGATTCTCTTGAACAGTTGGCTGAAAAAGAAGAAATGTTATGGAAACAAAGGGCTAAGGCCCTTTGGTTAGAGGCAGGTGATCAAAATGCTAGCTTCTTTGAGCAAAGGCTAACAATGTTAGTTTAAGAAGGAGATAACGTGTATTAAGAATGATAGAGGAGAGGAGGTGACTAGTAAGGAGGACGCTCAGAGGGTTATCTCAATTTTTTTCGGTTTCCATTTTTAGGTACACACAACCCACAGTAGAGGCGATGGAAGAGGCGCTCGAAAGCTCGGAGAGACAAGTCACTACTACTATAAATGATGATCTTCTGAAGCCATTTACGTCAGAGGAGATCACCACGCTTTGAAACAAATGTACCCTCTTAAAACTCTGGGCCCGGACGGTATCTAGCCCATCTTCTTTCAGAAGCATTGGACTATAGTTGGTTTTGATGTTTGTGGCTTTGTTCTTGATTTTCTTAATAATGGCTTGTTTTTCCTCTTGCTAATTTTACTCAAATAGTGTTTATTCCCAAGTGTCCGAATCCGATTGATATGTCTCAATTCTGCCCAATAAGTCTTTGCAACTTTATAAGCTTGCTTCTAAAGTTATTGCCAACCGTATTAAACTATTACTTGACTCGTTAGCCTCCCTGTCTCAATTGGCTTTAGTCCCTGAATGCTTAATTACTGATAATGCGCTTGTCGCTTATGAACTTAATCATTTTCTGAAGCATAAAACTTGGGGGAGGAAAGGTCATGTGTCTTTAAAGTTGGATGTCAGTAAGTCCTACAACCGAGTGGAATGGAGTTTTCTTGAGAGGGTTTTGATTAGGTTAGGTTTCCACTCAAAATTTGTATCCCTTATAATGAATTGCAATTGTTTCTTTTTCTTTTCTTTTAAATGGGAAACAATTTTGCTTCTTACGACTGGAACGAGGACTCCATCAAGGAGATCCTTTGTCTCCATATTATTTCTCCTTTGTGCAGAGGCTTTTAGTGGTATGATCCAAAGGGCGGAAAGCGAGAATTTGATCCAAGGTGTCGCGGTTTCTAGGATGGCTCGCTCAGTCTCTTATCTCCTCTTCGCCGATGATACTTTGATTTTTTGCCAAGTGGCATCAGAGCACTTCATAGTGGATTTTATCCCAACAGTGATGAGCCCATAAAATTACTATTACAGACCAATGATACTGAATATAAATTATGAGCCAACAATACAAAAACTACACACAGTAATTTAAAAAGTAAAACAGATATCAACAAGGCTTAGAGAGCAAATTCGTTGTTTTGAATTTACTCACGGTCACAAAGATCGGTGGCCTGAAAACACCCACGGTTGCTCAAGCTTGGCACTAAGCCCATTGCCACACGACACCCCTTTAGCCCACTTTGCCTATAGGACTCTTCATCTTCAAAGAGGCACGTGTTTGTGGGGAGGGGCCCAAAAAATCGCCTAGCAAACCCAATCCTTCATTCGACGGGGCCCAATGAGGTGGCGGCCCTTACTAGCCATGCTGTGACGCCTAAAAAATTATAATATATAATTGGGGGATTAATTGATAAATTTTTATAAAATTTAGTGATTAGTAAATAAATTATAAGTCATAATTGGAATATAATAAAACTTGAACGGATTAAATTGAAGTTCGTTATAATATTTAGGGACAACTTATATTAATTAAGGAAATTTAGGAGGGACTGATGGGTATTTTGAGAAAAGTGTAATTAAATAAATAAAATAATAATAATATTATATACATATATATGTAAATGATATATATATATTAGTAAATAATATATATATACATACATATATATAAAAGAAAGAGAAAAGAAAACCAAAAAAAAGAGAAGGAAAGAAATGAAATTGGGGGTGGGCCATCACCCACCGCCCCACTTAGTTTCTACTATATATATATATATACATACATTCTAAACTATTACACACACAATTATCAATTTATCACACACATTCACACCTTAAACACACACTACGAAAGTCCGTGCGTTCGCAAGCAGGTAATGTGTTAATTTAAAAAATAATTCATATTAATTTATATAATTATATTATATAATTAGTTCGTTTATTAAATATTATTTATATTGAGCAATATACTATTTAACCGGAATATTTTATGAGTTTGGCTATTTAAATTAGTGTTGGATAAATATCAAATCAGATATAAAAATAATATCGTCGGTTAATTAAACTATTAAATTTGTTAGATTTTAAATATTACTATATCTAATTTATACAATTCCATCGAAATTGTTAACCAAATACGCAATTATATTTATTATTGTTCAATTAAGGAGTATAATAGTGATAAATTAATAGAAAATTTATAGAAATATTCCAAAATTATATTTAATAAATGGTATGTTAATAAAGAGGAAAAACGAAAATTTGTATTTTGATAGAAATAAAATATTAAAGAATTATTAGAAATTGTATAAATGATATTCAATATTATATTTAAAAGAAATTACGATATTCTCGATATATTAATTGTGTGTGATATAACTCATTATAGGATACGGGGGTAAAGTGAAAAGACCGAACCACTATCTATTGAGTAGATAAAGGCGTTGTAAGGTCGAGGTAAGTAAATAATTAGTATTATCTATATATGTCTCCTTTATTTGTGGTTTACTGTTATATGAATTTGTGGTTCGTGCTGACATTGATTTATTTAAAGTATGTGAGTGATGAATGATTTGATTTGATTGACGGTATTGTGTATGTGGAATGAGAAAATGCGTTGAAATATTATGTTTGTTGTTTGATGTATTGTGGATGTCTGGAATGAGAATATGTTAATATATTGTTTTACGTTACTAGTTACTTGCAAGAACGGAGATATGTGGAAATGAGGAAGTGGTGGAAATTGAATATAATTGTGGTGTGAATACCCCTTGATGTGTTGAAAAACCTATAAGGCGAAATATGATATGAAAAGAGCTATGTGCGATATGAAAGAGCTATGCGCGAAATAAGATTGATGAGCCGGCTGTCAAGGGGATTCACTTGAATTTATATAACGGTGAGATTGAGTTGACGGGAAAAACACGATATCACCTTCTGGTAAGCAAACTAGGGAAAAATGAAGCAATGATTATCTTATTGTGAGATAGTTGTGTGGTGTACTACAGCTGATTATGTCGGAATTAAATTAATTGTATTTCATGCGTGTTGTCTGTCTATCTTGTTTGGACTGTGTTTGATATGTATATATAGATAGGGTTGGTTATTTACTTACTGAGTGGCGGACTCATACCTCTGCTGATGTTTTATTTCAGGAGTAGACTTTGATGTGTCTGACTGTTGAAGAATAGGTCTACGCGCTATACTCAGGCAGGTCGGGCCAGTATGCAGTTTTCTCCTCTTAGTCAGTTAGACTACAAATTACATTTTGTTTGTACAGAGAGAATATAAGCGTAAGGATTACTTGTGATGAATCACCTTGTGGTGTTTGATACGTATATGTATATATATAATGTTATGGGTTGATAATACCTGCTATGATATGTTGGGATTACGTATGCGAATTGATTAGATGATCATGTGCAAATTTATTTATATGAACACAGGGATTATTTTAAATCAGACGTTTAGAGAAGAAATAGCCCTAGTAGCGTTAGGGAGTGCTACACATGCAATGGTTATTTATCGTGATTTTTGCAAGGATAGTTCATACATTTGTAATGATAAAAAATTATGGCAAAAATATTTTTCATGGTTTATAGCCATAATAAAAATAGTTTTCATGATAAATAAATTAATTTTTTTTATTATTTTTTATTTAATTATAATCAATAATAATTATTTATCATAATTTCAATTTATAGCCGACAAAATCATAACCAATAATAACTTATTTTTAGTGCATCATGCGCTGCAATTCAAATGTACAATGGCACCTCCATTAATGTACTACAAAAAATAAAACCAGATTAGGCTCAAAATGTTCTCTAGTAATAAGTCAAAGTTTTAGATTAAGAAAGAAACAAATTACAATATAAAAAATAAGCAATAAATTCTCTGTAAAAACTAAAACAACAAATTATTCCTTATGTTTTGGAAAGCAAAGTAAATTACTCCCGATAATTTGCTTTAGTTTTTGAAACACAGAAGAGTAATTTGTTAATTTTTTTTCCACATAAAAGTATTTGTTCATATCACATATCACAAAGGATAAATTGTATTTAACCTCTATAAAATTTATCTATTTATATATGCGAATTGGTATGTCGGTAATTGGAAATAAAATCAATGATTTCAAAACCAAATCATTAAAATATCACAAGAATCAATTAGATACTATTGTAATTCTTATGATTCTATAATTATTTGATGAATCAAATTCTTAATCCTCTACCACTATTGATTTTAACTTTACTAATACAAAGACTCAAAAGTCAAACCCAATAAGGGAATCAATTATTGTCGGATTAAACTTTTCCAAAATTCAAAAAGCCATACTAAATAAATTCCACCTTAAACCAATCACAGTACAAAAAATATGGTTTTTTTAATTATAATTAATTATCATAAATAAAAATAAAAAATTTCTAATTAACCACTTATGTGCAACAAATATTAACCCCCGTTGTTTCTGTAAACAATTTCAAAATATTTGCTACAACAAAAAATTATGACGAATATTCTGACCATATGTAAAATCGTAGCGAATTTTGATTAACAATGGTTAAAATTTAATTTCTTTTGTCGATTTTGTTTTATCGTGGTAGATAATATTGATTTAATATGATTTTTAAGCCACAGTGATATAGTGTAGGAAATAATTAATTTTTTTTAGTGACTTAATTTTAACAAAATTAAGCAATTAATAATCTATAATATATAAAAAGAAAAGGCGTTGCATACTTATAAATGACAGTTAATAACACCATTACATCAATTTTTTGCCAACGAAAAATGCCCTTCTACCGATAAAATAACTAACTTATTTAACTTTCTAAACTTTAAATTAATTGATAAATTAATATTTTCTTTCTTTCTTCTTTTTTATTTTTAATGTAATGTATTGATCTATATATTTTATTTTATTTATAATATTAATTCTAACATATTTTAAAGTATATAAAAATTTTATCCATTATGTATATGTAGAAACAACGTGCCACATCATTTAATTATAAAAACTAAATGCTGTGTTGGGTACCGCCAAACACAAGTGACGAAAAGATGAAGACGCATTCTGGATGGATATTTCATCCCACGCGTACACCACAAATTTGCATTGCACAGTCAACACTCAGGTCAGCGGAAGGTTCCTCAAATCCGTCGCCAAAACTACCACCCATAAAACCCGAAAAAGAAACATGGAGCACTATAAATGAATTGCTAATTCGTTCATATTTCCAACTACTCATCAACTATGGAAACCAGGGGGTGGTGGCCCTGGTTGCTCCGCCTTTTATTCGTGGCGATTCGCAGCCGCAGACGAATCTTCTGAACAGGGGATGCAGCCAGTACAATGCTACCAACATAGCTGACTTTTTCAGGAACCTGAACGCCACCTTCTCCGACCTGAGATCTCAACTGTCGAACGGCGGGGGGAGGCGGTTCGCCACCGCGCAGCAGGAGAGGTCATCGGACCCGGTTTACGCCATGGTGCAGTGCAGAAATTACCTCTCGGAACCGGATTGTTTGGCCTGCTTCGACGCCGCCGTGTCTCAGATCAGAAACTGCTCCGCCGCGAACGGAGCTCGGGTCATCTACGACGGCTGTTTCCTCAGGTATTATCATTTTTATAAATATTTAATAATTGCTTCTTACTTTATGCATATGAATGTTGTGTTAAGAATCCAGAATTTAGGCGAAAAAAGATTAAAATTATTGTTTTTTTTCGCGTACCCCTCTAAATATATAAAATTATAATTTCTCCAAAAAAGTTTTTAAAATTACACTTATAAACCTTCTCTGAAAATTTATTGTATATATTTGACCATCTTTTATTAGGATTTGGATGAAAAATATTGATATTAATAAAAAAAAAAGAGCATAAATTTTTAGTTTTACTCATTATTTAATGTTTTCATGTAATAATTTTGTATTTATGAAGAAAAAAATATAAGAATGTCAAATTCATGTTATATATATATATATATTATATTTATCCCATTATGAGTACCAAAATATACATAAATGTGATAAATGAGGGATAAAATTAGAATTTTATATATTTTTCTCTGCTTTCGTCAGTATTTTTTGCCCAAACGCTAACGAAAGGGGGTCAACTGGTTGGTGCAAATTGAGAATTTTCAAGGGGGGGCGTAAGTATAAATTCAACTTTTTTGTAAAAAGTATAATTTAACATATTCAGATGTGTAAGTGTAATTAATCCTAAAAATTAAAATATATATTGAATTTGTTTTCAAGAGCAATATGAATTTGGGTTATTTAAAAATAATTTTGAAAATACTTGAGAATCTAAAAGAAAACGTAGTTGCCAAAATATTTTTAAAATATATATCTTTTTACTATTTAATGAAAGAAAATGTAATTAGTATTTTAAATTCTTATTAACTTAAATTTAAAACTTAATATATAGAGGAGGAAAAACTTAGAAATATGTAGAATTAATTGTAGAAAGTATTAAAAACTATGACTTATTGGTGTTAGTCATCATGATGCGTTGTACCCCGTGTATATAATGAATAATTTTTTAAATGTATATTATTAATAAAAATAAAATATATAAACCAACACATTAAAAAAAAAAAAAACAAAGGCAACTAAATGCTATTACCGAGATAATAAAAAAATTAATATTATAATATCATAAATCGTCGTTTATGAGTGATTTTTTTTCATATTAATATAGATAAAAATTTAATTTTTATTGCTTCATATATGTGTCAATGTTTTCTCATATTTCACACATGTGATATGGGGTCTAATTGCAAATATCTAAGGTGTCTAAGA
Source organism: Sesamum indicum (assembly GCF_000512975.1). NCBI lineage: Eukaryota > Viridiplantae > Streptophyta > Magnoliopsida > Lamiales > Pedaliaceae > Sesamum > Sesamum indicum. The sequence goes on from NC_026152.1 coordinate 4,994,033, forward strand.
GAAAATTCTCATAACTAGGGGACTCATTTCTAAATTTCCCAAAACAGAGTAGGTCCGGTCTAAATTATTGCCGTGTCCAAAAAGGAAAACACTAGAGGACGCGTTCACGGGCAATACATAGGTCGGGAGCGGTCTTGTAGATGTCGTATTTGGTGGGCAATATATTGAGATATTTTTTTAGTAAGATTTGAGTCATGATTATATTATTTATTATATTTAAATTTAAATATTAATTTAATATATCGATAATTTTAAATTAATATTAATATTTAGAGTAAATACCCGTATTAGTGAGACTCAAATCTACAACTTTTTGATTGTGAGACCTCCACCTTACTACTCAATCAAGACTTTATTGGTTGGTGCATGCACAGTATACCAAATAGACGAATAACTTGTACATATTTATTGGGTGAATTATAACGTGTTTTATTAAAATTTGTCATAATTACAAAATACTCATTAGTATTTGAAAAAATATAAAAATGCTACGTTGAGATTAATGTGTGATCGTCTAATAAATACCCCATATAATAAGATATCATGAAAAAATATTTATTAGAAGAGTGTTAACTTTAAAAAATAATTTTAATTTTTTCAAAAATAAAAAAATAATAACAAAAAATTTGCTAAAAGTTGATTATGATTTATCCTATTTGATTTTTAAAATTAATAAATATATGTCATTCATATGTACATCTAATCCATTTAAGGTGAATAGTAATTTATCTCCCTATTATATTGAATATTGCCCTCCTATGAAAAAAAATATAGTAATTTATTCCTCTATGTTTTTTAAAATAAAGCAATTTTTACCTTATTGTACAGGGAGGTAATATGCTTCATTTTAAAAAAATATTGAAAGGTAAATCATTGTATTTTAGAAAATATAAGAAAATAAATCGCTATTTATTTTTTTATAAAATGATAATTTATTCATTTACGATATCACAAGGGAATACTTGCATTTTTCACTATTCATTTTGTTAAGCCATGTTATGGGACCCACATGGTCAATGTTCCTCCACAACATTTTGCAGCCGGCCCGCAGTATTAAAGTTGATGACAAAATATCTCACACTCATGGGGTCCACTCCACCCTATTAAAATTCCTTGGATTGAAAAACACATGCCATCAATTACTATTATATTTCCTCTCATCTTAATTTTATTATTTATGAGACATCAAAAATAAAATTTTATTTTTTCAAAAAAAAGATTCTTTTTAACACTGCGTTTGGAGTGCTGGATTTGAAATTACGAATTTCGAATTTTTTATAACAAATTCTCTAAATTTATAAGGATGATTCTAAAAAAAATCCCTACATTTCGTTTAATCTCGGTGAATTTAAAAATTTTCTAATATTGAATCATTTGAAATTTTTTTGTCTAAAGCATTCCCTCAAATTCAAAATCCATGAATCCAAATGCGGCCTAAGATTCTGTATGGATCGACGGATTTGGGAGATAGCATAATTTGAAAAAAAAATTTTAATTGTTCGATTCAAATCCAAATTCTATCATTTAAACGTACCATAATTTCATTTAGTATTTTTAAGGCAATAATTATAACTTTAAAAGGAATCCAAATATTTTAAATTTAAATCAATTAATTTTATTTTTTTTATATGAAATCATTAAAAAAAATTCTGAATTATTTTATCTTTTAATTTGTGCTGGATTGTTTATTATATAATATTTCTAGAACCAATGAACTAAGAAGTCAACTAGCGGCTTAGAGGTCAACTGTTTTGGTTAGTATCATGACCATCATCTCATATCATAAGGAAAGTTCTCCACTGCGGAAAATGTCAATTTCACTCTGATTATCTGGTGAAGGTTCAATCTACCATTTATCAGTTATATATTTAATATGAATTATATCTATTTTTATATTTTATTATTTAATTTTTTTTGTATTAATTTATCATATTAACTCTGTGAAATTTATAATTTATTATATATGACCACTTTTTGATAAATTTTTTTTATTGAAAGAAAATATCATATGCGTTGCACGTGATATTTTGTCCATACACTATTCTTAAATATTAGGGATAATTACACTCTATTCTCCTAAAGTTTGATGTAATTATACATAGACATCATGAAGTAGGAAAAATTATAGCATTCCTGATATTTGCTTTCGCTTAATAAATAAGTCTCTCTGTTAGTCTAATTTGCTGATATTACTAAAAATATTAAAAAAACTCTATATTTATTTTCGATTAATTTATAATTGATATATAGTAGGTTAATTTATTTTTTTATTAATCAAATTACTCCCATACGTCTTTACACATTAATGCATGTGACGAGGTGTATTTTCACCGTTATAAGGTAATTTAATTTGAAAAAAATTATTTGACCTGCAATAAATCAGATGTAAGTCAATCAAGAGTAAATATCATATTTTCATTCAGTTTTTTTGTTAATATCAGCAAATTCAGTGGATTTTGACTAATATGGGGATGTATTTGTTAGACGGAAGCAAATTTCAGGGGTGCTAGATGTAATCCCCAACCTACAATAGGTCTATGTGTAATTACACCAAATTTCAGAGGAGAAAAATGTAATTATTCCTAAATATTACATGTGCAGTACACGTGAAGATTTTCTGACAGAAAAATCGATTGAAAAACTATCACATATAACAACATACAAATTTTATAAAATTGATATAATAAATTGACATAAAAAAATATTAAACAAAAAATAAATATAATTTAAATAGAAAAATATAATTTACCCGGTATCTTTTCCACTTCAGCAGGCCAAAAATCCACCTTGAAGTCATGAACCAATAGAATACTTCAAATTTGAACACTAGTCTTTAGCAATCCATTGTATTTTACCTTTGTCGTGTACTATGTGGAGTTTTTAGGACATTTTCATTTTAGGACATTTTCTGCAACTTGGAAGGATAAGTTAAAATTTTCGGTACTTATATCTACCCACTCTAATCTATAATTCATTTATATAAATTCTTTTATTTCTATATAATTATAAAAATACCCCACACAGACTATCTTATCCTGTACCCCGAAAAGCTCTCCACATCCGTCTGCATGTGTTTCTTAAAAAAAAAAAAAAAAGACTATCCTATCCTGTGGAAAAAGATATAAAAATTGTTTTGCTTATTTTATTCTAATTAATATATGTAGACCGTGTACAAAGATTACGTCACTTATTTTACTTAAAAAAGTATTTTATGACAAAACTTAAAATAAAAAATCCAATTAGTTAAATAATAATTGTTCATATATGATTCTGATAACCACATAACGAAGCTCGTACGTTTGAAAATATATATAAATAAAAGACATAGAATATAAGATTTAGGAGGCATATATATATATATATGCAATTACTAAGTTCTTAAATACTAAAATGATTTTGCCAAAGTAATTTAGAATTAATAATACTTATACATATTATAGATATATTTTACAATTTTAATGCAAGTTAGAAATATTAAATTCGAAAGAAAATACTATGAATCAGATGCATTTTAAATGAGTTTGTGTAAGTATTATCAAACGTTTATAAATGTACGTACTTTCACAGATTTTGATGATAATTAATTAAAAAATTTTCGTTTTTACTAATATAAGAATTTAACTTAGTTTGGTATGTATCTTTTGGACTATATATATATACGTATATATATATATAGATATACATGTGCATTCACAAATTGGAATTCAATTTTTTATGTTAAATTTTATTTTATCTTGTATTTGATTACTATATACATATCACGTCTATAATTTTTTTCTGTAAATAAAAAGAATGAAAATTTTCAAAATTAGAGTATTTTTGTTCGTCGGAGTTCACCTCCAATGACGAGAAGGGTGAACTCCAGCGAAAAAGAACTGAAATTGTGTAAATTAAATAGATGCAAAACCAAATGCTATCCTAAAAAGTTAAAAAAACCAAAAGTGTTGGCAGAAAATGGGCTAATACGAACAAAAACTTCAATTTTTAAAATGTCATGTGAAAGGCGCATATATTTTTTCGACGAGAAGGATGAACTCCTACGAAAATAGAAAGACCCAAAATCACTGAAATTAAAAAAAATATACGACCAAAATGTTATTAAAAAAAGTTAAAGGGTGAAAACATTAAATAACTTAAATTACGAGTCTAAAAGATACATATAAACCTATATATATATATATATATATTAAATGAAATAAAAAATACCATTGAATTTAGATCCAACCCCAAGTATTCGAATTTTCATCTATAGTCTCCTATCTACATGATAATTTTTCACTCAAAGGTATGAGAGCAACAACTTCTACGACGACACGACCCTCCCCGGAAACATTCAAATATGCGGCAACCGAACCGCACCTCAGCCGGCCGCGTTCGGCGCAGCGGGACAGACATTGCTAACGGATCTTGAAGTCGCAACTCCTAGGATTAACCGCTATTTTGCAGCAACTAGGAGGGAAGTCACTGTCGGCGGCAACTTAACAATCTACGGGGTGGCACAATGCGCTGAAACGGTAACCCCGAGCGGCTGCCTGGATTGCCTGACTGTGGCACATAAAAACATACAGGGCTGCTTACCGGATGCTGATGGAAGGGCTATCGATGCAGCATGCTTTCTTAGATATTCGGACACACCCTTCTTTGCTGATAATCAGACTGTGGACATCACACCTTTCCTACGAGGAGAAGGTAATAAATTGATGTGACACTGCTAATTAACTCTATTATTATGCTGTGGTGAATAGCAATTATCATCCCAAAAAGATATAGCAATTTACCTCTCTATACTTTTAAAAATAAAGCAATTTACCTTCTTGTTTAAGAAAGTAAATAGTTTCATTTAAAAAACAAAGGATGGTACATTGTTGTATTTTAAAAACATATATGGAGGTAAATTACTATATTACAGGAGGATTGCTTGCATTTTTCCCATTTATGCTGTGTTTGCTGATGAATGCTAATTACTGTCTTCTGCTGGCTTCTTTGAGTATATAATTTACAGAACGACAGACAGAATCAAAATGTGCTTCCTTTCTTTTCAATTTTTTTCCTCTAATTCTGAAGAATGCTAAAAGTGTCTAGAACGTTTATATATGTATTTACAATACACACCATTCAGTATAATTTGGCTTTAGGGTTAATTGCAAGTAGACTCTTTCTGGAAATGTAAAATTACATGTTCCCCTCAATTTTTTTTTGAAATTACACTTATAGCTTATATAAAAATTCACTATTTACACCTGATTCTCTTTTTGATTCGGAACAATGTTGACATTAATTAAAAAATTGCATAAATTTCTAGTTTTATTCGTCATTTAATGTTTTCGTGTAATAATTTTTGTACTCATGAAGAACAAATGTAATGATACTATCCTCACTCCATATATATATATATTACATTGATTTCTTTATAAGTATAAAAATATATATGACAATGTCAAATGAGGGGCAAAATTAAAAATTTCTGTAATACTTTTTTACTTACCAGCATTCTTTATCCAAACACTAATTATGAAAGAGGGTCAAGTGTAAATTGAGAATTTTCGAAAGAGGTGTAAGTATAAATTTAAAACTTTTTTTTTGTAGAAAAGTACAATTTTTAAATAAAGTTTAAGAGTTATCAATTAGTATAAATTTAAAACTTTTTTGTAGAAAAGTACAAATATTTTTAAATAAAGTTTAAGTGTAATTAATAACCCTTAATTTTATTTTATTTATCTTACACTAATACCAAAAATACAAAAATCAAAACATTTTAAGAACTCTGAAAAAGCACCCACACTTGTATCTATCTTTCAATCTTGAAGGGGGTGAAATTTAAATGCATGTAATTTTCTATAAAATTTGAGATTTCTGTCTGAAGGGGCTAAAAACCCTGTCCAGTCTTCTATTGGCTCCGTCAAAAGTTTTCTAATGTTCTTTTGTTTTTTCTATTACATGCGCTGTATTGGATAATCAATGGAAACTATGTATCGTCTAGCTTCTTAATTTGTCGGATGATCATTTCTTCTTCTCGATGGTGGCTAAGCTAAGAACAAAGTCTTATGCTTTACAAAAAGAAAGTGAGTTAGGGTTGATGATATTTGTATTTTCAGGGGATTCCAGCAAGAAAAAAGCAATTATTGGAGGAGTGGTAGGAGGTGGAGGTCTTGTCCTAATTTTGCTTGCTTTCTTCTTATGGTACAAGTTCTCAAGAAAGCCCAAGGCAACTCTAAGAGGTGATTTAGCTTCACTTGCATGCATTATTCGAAAAATTCTAACTCAAATCGAGTTTGGTCAGATTTGAACTAGTTATATGGCCAGTACGATACACTTGTAGTGTGATTGGTGTATGGTTTAGAAAAACTACCCAATTACACCACAAGTGGATCACTCTTGCTTTGTGATTAATTTTGTTCCGTCGAACCTAATTTGGGTAAGAATTTTTCAATTCATGCATGTATGATTTGTTAATTTCCTTTACTTGCTTAGCACAACGAATATTTCTGCCTTCTCCAGGTAATATTTTAGGAGCAACTGAACTCCAAGGCCCAAACATCTACAGCTACAAGGATTTGAAAGCTGCAACAAACAATTTTAGCGAGGAAAATAAACTCGGAGAAGGAGGTTTTGGAGATGTATATAAGGTAGATACATACTTGAAAACTCTAGCTTAGATTGAGTCTGATCAAATTTGAACAAATCATATTGCATATAAAATTATGCTTTTCCTCATTTTTAGTCGCCTTTATAGAATTTTAAAATAGTTCAAAAATTAAGAAAATCCGACACATTTAAACTTATGTAATAAAGAAATAGACGGCAAGGATATGTGTGATGCGTGTGTTCGTGTCCGTCATTAATTGTGTGAGCAATCAAGCTAATGAACATGTACATTGCACGTGTCTTTGTCGTCTATTTGTATGGACGTATGTCGAATTTTTTCATTTTGGGGTCATTTTAGAGATCCCAATTAAAAGCGTTGAACCCCCTATCCTATGCGACTAAAAATATAATTTCACTGTGTTGCAAATATGATAGACTTGGTCAGCAGTTGGTATACTGTTCATAAAGAGTGATTAATCACGTATCAACTAATTTCACACACAAAAATACATAAAACAGTTTTTTGAGTAAAGGTTGTTTCATTTGACAGGCGACCTTAAAGAATGGAAATATCATTGCAGTGAAGAAATTGGACATCAGTTCTGGCAGAGCAAAGGCAGATTTCGAGACTGAAGTTAGGCTTATAAGCAATGTTCATCATCGCAATCTTGTCCGTCTCTTAGGATACTGCAGCAAAGGATCGGAGCTGCTGCTTGTTTATGAGTACATGGCCAATGGCAGCCTGGACAGATTTTTATACGGTAAAATCAACAACTCATCAAAATGCGCTCGTAAATTCAATAGAAGGCTTAAATATATTTTTGGTCCTTTAATTTTGATAGTTTGATATTTTTATCCTTTATTTTTTTAGAATTACAAAAGAATCCTATAGCTTTTTTATAATTTATAATTTTGGTCCTTTCAGTGCTGGATTTTGCAAAAGTCGCCAAACTAAATCATGTGCACCTCAACGGCAATCTTTAAAAAGATAAAGAATAAAAATATTAAAATTGCGAGGGACACATGATTTATTCCGACAATTATTGTAAATTCCGATACCGTAGGATCAAATTTGCGAAATGTCACAAAGTTATAAGACTATTTTATAATTTTAAAAAGATATAGATTAAAAGTACCAAAATGTCATAATTATAAGACTAAAAATATTTGAAGGCCCCCAGTAGCATATATATATATAGTACTTTGAAGCATGACAAATTCCACAATTGAACGTTTTAAACTAATTATTTGTTTGTTCCGCGGGACTGATGTATAGGCGACAAGCGAGGAGCGCTCACCTGGAAACAACGATATAATATAATTTTTGGGACAGCGAGGGGTCTTGCGTATTTGCACGAACAGTACCATGAATGCATCATACATCGAGATATAAAGCCTAGCAACATTCTTCTGGACGATGATTTTCAGACCAAGATTGCTGATTTCGGGTTGGCGAGGCTTCTACCTGAGAATCAGAGTCATGTCAGCACTAAATTTGCAGGGACACTGTAAGATCATCAGCTTCAGCCACTTAATTACCTATCTGATCCCCTTTGTGATATTGTAAATGAGCAAATTACATCCCTAAGAAAAAAAAAATAGCAATTCATCTCTCTCTGTTTTTTAAACTACAAGAATTTATCTTCCTATGTTTTTCAAAATGAAGCAATTTACGTCACTGGACAATGAGGTAAAATGTTTCAATTTAAAAAGCAAGAGGGTAAATTGTTATTTTTTCATAAAGAGGTAATTTTCTCATTTTCAATATCACAAAAGGGTAAATTGCTATTCACCCTTTATTGTTAGTTCTTACCTACATTTCATCTAAGGGTCAGCAAATTGTTCCTAGAACCATGAAAAATTTACACTTTTAGTCTCATAGGACAGGTGTTCAATAGTTTTAGTCTTCAGTTTTATGAGATTTTCCGAAATAGCTTGGAAACTAGAAAAAGTAACTCGTTTGGTCCTCTGCTTCATAGAATTTTCGAAATGATCCAAAAATTGAGAAAAGTCGACGCATTTCGTCTTTTACTTTATGAAATTTTTAGAATAGTTATTACATTAAGAAAGCTAGACATATTTAGTCCTCTTTTTTACGTATATATGGAACTAAATGTGTTGAGTTTTTTCAATTTTAAAATCATTTTAAAAATTTTATAAAGCAGAAAACTACAAGTGTTGAACCCCTATATTCTATGTTAGTAGAAGTGTTTTTCTATCTAAAGTATTAGAAAGTGTTGGATATTGAGTCAGGTTAGTGGACTCGTAGCCTAATATGCATCCATATTTGAGATAGAGTTTGAGTCTCCCATATACATGTTAGGATAAGGAGTCCTCTGTGATAAACCCAATCTAGGATAGAGTAGTCTTCCAATTATGTATTGGCACATAGACTTGTCTTAGGGATACAGTTATGTACACCGATAAATAGGGTACATGATTGTGATAAAAAAAGAAACACAAACACAAACCTGATACAAAATAAGTTGATCACAATATTCTCTCCAATTATCTCTCTCTCTCTCTCTCTCTCTCTCTCTCTCTTTTTCTCTCTACATTCTTCCTTGGAGCATCACCATAAGCTCCTTGGATTTGAGGTGTGTAAATTAATGGATTACTCTAATAGTGATCCACCAAGGTGAGTAAGGTATATTTGTGATGTGCAAAAGATTTGGAGCAACATCCGACTTAGGGTAGATCTTGAAGATGTGGGGTGACCTCGAATCAACAAAAAAGACGATGTGCTCGTAATCCATAAAAAACATGAGCTTGTAGATGAGGTTGATCCGTATGTGTGGATCGACATGCTTCCGCTAGTTAAGGTTAATTTGATCCACAATTATGTGTCTATATGATTAACATTTGTGTGCACATAATCATTTAATTCTATGCGAGATTTATTTGTGAGATAATATATATATATATATATATATGAATTATAGATTATTATTATCCAATAGTGGTATCAGAGCCACTATGGCTTAGTCTCGGTAGAATTGCCTGATTGATCACGAAAATTTTTATGCTATTATTACGCAAAATTCGTTTTAAACATGAAAGCATGAAATTTTTCGTTGATTTTTTCACCATGTGTAGATCATGTGATTAAATTGGTGAAAGTCGAATAGTGGTTTTTGAGTAATATCAAACCCTAATTTTAATCTGCTTTCTTTGACCAAACAATCGAACCTGATTCTGTGGTTCTTATCAAATATTTTTTATGTTATGTTGTAAAGCATGAAAAGAGGTTCGAAATGGTGTATGAATCATTGAAAATGGGTTCAAAATGAATGAGATATGATTTTAAAGTTTTCGTCTAAAAACACACATTCGTCGAAATTTGACTGGTGAAGTCACAGGAGAAGGTCACCGGCACTGGTTGTTGAGTTAGCGCTTACCGAGTGCCAACATGCTGCTGACTGTGCGCTGACTGAATACACTTGTGCACAGTCAGCGCCTGTGTGGCGCTAAGTTGACGCCCATCCATGATCCAACTAAGGTTGTGTTAACCGAGCTTTGATTGAGCATTGATTGTGCGTTGATGGGGGGTTGGTTGCAAAAATATGTGTTTTTATTAATTGTTATATTAATTTATGCTATTTTGATTTTTATTGCAATATTGATGATTGCAATTTGTGCCTTTATTTTTTATTACGATATTTTGTAATCGTAATTTATATCAAATGTGATTATTTAATTACAGTTTATTTATGATATGCTAGCATAATTTTTTGTGACACAAATATGCTAATGAATGCTCTCATTACATTAAAGCATGTCCATTTGATTGCAAATTTTTTTGTTGCGAATAATGCTCTTATTACTTTTATGCATGCACTGATAATTGTATAACAATGTGTTTATTGCAATCTTTATTTAGAATATGTGCAATAAATTTTTTTTGTCATATTAATATATAGGCATTAATATTTGGTTGCTCATGTTTTATGTGAGTATTCGATATTGTGGAAATAATTTGTGATAATAATGGTAATTAAAGTGGTATCCCCATTTTTTTCTAGATTGATGTAGTGGGCCTTATATCAATATAATTTTACTTTTTTTTTTTAGAGAGAGAACGTATTTCTTAGACCAATTTTTTGGAGGCCATATATTATTTTTTATTGGGGATATGTTTCACTATTTATCACTATAGGGCCAAATTATCTCAACATGATGCACCAAATGTTAGTGTAGCCCACGCGGGGCTAATTTTATTTTTGCTTTATTCATATTGCACATTGCATGCATGTGACACTTTTTTATTGACATGGAGTTATTTTATTCATGATCAGTAAATAGTTTATTATAACTTTTACTTAGTGGAAGATGTTTACTAGTTGAGCACGAAATTTTCGATTTTGCTGGGGAAATAAAAAAAAAATTATTTACTTGGACCTAGAATAAAATATAAAGATCAGTGCTAATTTTTGTGAAAAATCTAGATATTTTAGATTTATTCATCATTTTATTTATGTCAATTAATGGTGAGGATGGAAAATTGCTTTACATTGTCGTGACTTGAACGCTGACAATTAATAATGGATCGAGTAAAATTTGCGCTTTTGTTAGTTAAGCTGCAAACTAGAAAAATGTGATTGGAGAGTCATCCTTAATTCGCTAATTGAGCTGACTTATGGATATCGATTTTTATCTTCAACTAATGACATCACCAAACTTAGGGTTGATTCTTTAGAGTTGAAATACAAAAATGATGCACTTGTTGCTTATGTTGAACCAACTAAGTGTTGTTGGATTAAACAGAGAGTAATATGAGAAGTGCAAAACTTGATCCTCGAAGCGATAATCGTATCACTTTTGTATAGGTAAGTGACACTAACAAATGTCATAGTGCTATGAGAAAAATTGATAACTTTGCTCGTAGTTGAACTGAGAAGATGTTTGACTAAATTAAAAGCTCTCTTATTTGTTTTGCTAGAGTCTCCAAATATCTTCTTAGATGGATGGTAGATATGATAAGACCAAGCACATATTTGGAGATTGATCAATGACTATTATTGGTGTTGTGTGCGAATAAAAAAAAAAAAATTGTGGCATAGCGCACAAGAGGAGGCATTAAGTGCCAACCCACGCTCATGAGCTCTACTCTTCAAGAGTCATGTAACAAGCAAGGGTGCTAGTATGAAGAGTTTCGCAAAAGGCACTAGTAACCTGATATAATCTAATTGAGTTAAAAGCACTTCTAAAATAATTGTTGTGTTTTTATGTATCTATCCTATATGCATTTTTTGGCTTACATGCATTTATATTTCTTTCTTTCATATTCGTATGTGATGGCATATGAGATTTTGAGAATGACCATATTGTTAGAACAAACCACCTGGTTAACTCGCTAAAATCAACGTCCATGAGGAAGATTATGTTAAGCTAGAGGAGACCACCTGATTTACTCGCTAAAGTCAACCACATTGAGCAGTCGTTAAAATGTTATTTTCATTTGATAATGACCATGTTAGCTAAAGGAGACCACTTATTCATTTGCTAAAATGTTATTGTCATTTGATAATGACCTTGAGATTGACCATGTTAGCTAGAGGTCACTTGGTTTTACTCATTAAAGGTCACTGTGGAATTCTTTCGAGCGAAAAGAGTTCGTTGGAAAATAAAAGGATTATTCAAAACCTTTAAGCTTGTCAACTAATGCATGCAGACTGATCAGTGTGAAGCATTGAATGATCCAATCATATTTCTCAAGCTGTTGGTCAGTACAATCTCATCTCACTAGTTAAAAAGCGCTAATATTAGCAATTTTTTTACAAGGCTAGAGAATTATAACTAGGATGTGAACATTATGGTTCTATATACTGAAAGGAAGCAAGAGTATTATGTTTGATTATATTAGACAAATACGAAGAAATATAGAATTGCAAACTAATCATGATTCTAGAGTTTTACTAGCTATATGAGCTTGCAAAAAGAGAAGATCGAACCATTTTTAGAACTGTCTAAAAATTATTTGGCGCAAAATAACTTTGCATTTTACTTGGGTAGATGCAATTTTTGAGTGCATCCTACAATATGAAGAAGTGCCTCTACAAAGTTCTCCAACTCTTAATAATATGGTAGCAAGCATATGACATGTACCTAATTGACAAGATATGAATTACAACTTATGGAGAAATTAATCGCGCAATATAAATTCTTTAAGAGGAACCTTTTTGATATGTGAGGTCAATGGGAATCTTAACTACGAGAGTAAAGATTTTTGAAGGAAGATGCTTATTTCCTGCAACGATGATATTTTATTCATCTCCAGTTGCAAGAGATCATCGAAGCGACTCAAAAGTCAGTGGGAGTGTCTGACTAGGATAATGATTTTCAAATTTCATAAATAAGGAGAGAACATTAAAAATGTTACCCATCATCTATGTAAGACTAAATGGGAATCCTCCATATTTATTATGTGGATGTTGATGAGTCAAGTTTTTTGCGAATTGACTTCACTTAATACTTCAAATGGATAATTGCTTAAGGAGAATTGATAACCCTAATGGCTAAGAACGAAGTTAAGACGATAGGTTGATCTTCTATCTATGTGCAAGATCATTGAAAACATGTGGTTTCTAAATGTTAAGTTCAAAGTAGATAGTTTATAAAGGTCAATTGACGATGAACTATTTATGCCCACTTGAAGGGGTATAATTTTGAGACATTTTTCATGAATGTTAGAAATTATTTGAATTCACCATAGCAACTATCGCCACTTTCATCTAGGCGATTCTAGATAATGATGGTTGACATAACCAAATGAGAAGTGGACATCAGGATCAATGTGGATCTTCTAGTAAATTCAATCAGTGGGGCAAGCGCAAGTTTCATGCTTGAAAGCTCCATTTATAATTTGAAATATTCGCCACGCAGTGATAAACATCGATCCCATCAAGCAATCATTTGATAGACTTAACGATAATCAAGATGATCACCGAATATGTCAAGATAGTGAGAGAATGTAGCTCTCACTGCTATGTGGGTAAAAAAGTTTGATAGCTAAAAGTGATATGGAGATATCGCCAAATAGAGCAGTTGTCTCTCACATGGACATAAGGAGAATGTATAGTACATACTTACTATTCAGATACTAAGGTTGTATACATGTTATACTATCCTTATTGATACTCCATAATCACATTGTTCTTAGTTATATCAGATGCCTTTAAATTGAAAGAAGAAAAGAAATGCTAATGAGTACTAATTGATTAAGCCCTGTAGAATTTTTTATGCACAATATGTGTGCTCAACTAGTTCAGTGCTCAACAATTAGAATGGTGAGTAGATATTAAGATGATCCTTCCTGCATATTAAGATGCAATTAAGTGATCAATAAGATATCTATGGATGTAATCTAGGACCAATTGAAGATTATCTAGTCATGATGCATGTTGTGATGCACATATGTGAGATGTTGTATGCTTTAGGCGCCAAATATTGTTCGAGGACCTAGTATACTATACTAGATATGTTTGATGAGACATGGACATAATTCAGCTGTTCTCCAACATGTTTTATAAGCAGTGTGATCATTTATTCCTTGCACTTAGCTTTGGTATGTGTGAAGGCATGTTAGTGAGAAAATATGTCCGCACTTCATAAAAAGCCTAATTTTCAGCTGAACATGCAAACTACTAGAAGGCATTAAGAGAGTGACTATATGGTAGTGCGCAAGTTAGGTGGTTGAATAGCGCTTGGATTTAAGTTCATATGATGTTAAGAGCGGTGACATGCCCAAATTGAGTGGGAGTTCCATCATAACATGAATTCATACTGCATGGGCTTCGAGACGACCTCTTATTGGAAGTGGCTAAATGGTCCCTGCTTCGTCACTGTGTGAGCCTATATTGTTTCTTGTATCCTTTAGGACTTTGGATCATGTCATGATGTGTAAGCTTGATGACGCTACTTTACCATTATATCCAATGGCCATGAGTGATTCGGTCTGTCGTAGCATATATAGGAAAGTTGTCAAGACCAAGTTGATTTGTATGAGAGGTTGAGGAAAAACGAAGTTGGTAATACATTTGTGTATTGTTCATAGCTCAGGCGATTATGTTGGAATATGTCTGACCAGTCATCAACATATATACATATTTGGTGAATTAAGTATGCTCTATTTATTGAGGGATCTAGAGATGCTTGATTTAGTGCGAGGACATAGTTTGGGGTACACAACGAGTTGTTGAGTTGTAGGGTTATGTTAGTTCGATAATGAGTTAATATAACTCTGCTCATTGTTCCTTATCGCTTGGTCGCACGCCTCATTTCTTGTATGAAGGGATGAATGCGAGATTGAGAAGTTGAGATGATGAGTATCATGGAGATAGAGTTAAATATGCATGAGTGGTACATGTTGGATATTGGGTCAGATTAGTGGACCCATGGCTCAATATGCATCAATATTTAAGATAGAGTTTGAGTCTTTGAAATACATGTTGGGATAAGAACTCCTTTAGGATAAACCATATCAAGGATATAGTTTGTAGTCTTCTAATTATGTATTGGGATATGGACTCCTCTTAGGGATAGGATTATGTACACCTATAAATAGGGTATATGGTTGTGTCAAAAAAGAAACACAAACGTTATACAAAATGAGTTTATCACAATACTCTCTCCAATTCTCTCTCTTTTTCTCTATACATTTTTCCTTGGAGTATCACCATAAGCTCATTGAATTTGAAGTGTGTAAATGAGTGGGTTATTCTAGTAGTGATCTACCAAGGCGAGTAAGGTATGTTCTTGGTGTGCACAAAATTTGGAACAAGAACCGACGTAGGGTAGATCTTGAAAATGTTCGTGGGATGATCTTGAATTAATGAGAAGACAACGTGTTTGTGATCCATAAAAAGCATGGGCTTGTAGACGAGGTTGATCCGTATGTTTGGATTAACATGCTTTCTCTAATTAAGATTAATTCGACCCACAACATGTATCTATATAATTAACATCTGTATACACATAATTATTTATGAAATTTTTTTTTGAGATAATATATGAATTATGGATTATTATTTTCCAACAAAAGCAAAGGAAAATAAATTGTAGTTGAATTTGAATTTGAAAGTTGTGTGGATTAGGGGCTATACAGCACCAGAATATGCAATCGCTGGACATTTGTCGGAGAAAGTTGACACCTACAGTTTTGGAGTTGTAATTCTTGAAATCATCAGCGGTCGAAGAAGCAACGATATGAACGCTGATTCTGACACTGGATTTCTACTTGAAGAGGTAATTACTGTACAATTATTCCTACGCTTATCAAACAAAAATTAATGAATGAATCCTCCCATATTTGGAAAATATTCCCAAAAAATTAAAATCCTAAAGTTATATATATTTCTCGAGCTCATTTTGCTTTATTCTTTTTAGTTTTTTATTACAATAAAAATAGTATTGAGGTGATTATTGGGTTTAATGCAATTTACCTTTATGTGCTATTGTAAATGAACAAATTATCTCCCTATAAAAAAATAATAACAATTCATCCCCTGTGTTTTTTAAAATCGCCTCATTTAAAAAAAAAAAAACACAGAAAGCTAAATCGCTATTTTATTTTTATAGAGAAGTAATTTGCTCAGTTATAATATTTCAAGAGGGTTGCTTGCATTTTTACTGATTGTTGGATAATTTTCTGGAATATCATCTCTCTATAAAAAAATAATAACAATCTATCCCTGTGTTTTTTAAAATCGCCTCATTTTAAAAAAAAACAAAGAAAGCTAATTGCTATTTTATTTTTATAGAAAACTAATTTGCTCCATTATGATATTTCAAGAGGATTGCTTGCATTTTTACTGATTGTTGGATAATTTTCTGGAACAAAATGCTGGTCCATAGTTTGAGAGATGTAAATATATAGTTTTACTTATTTAATCTATATTTTACTTATAATTTTGACAGATAATAAAATGCAAACTATTTTACAAAACTCTAATAAAATATATTAAAATTATTCTATTAATTTACTCTATATTTATATTTGCATTTTTTCTACCGTATTTCCACCATACAGGCTTGGAAATTGTATGAGACTGGGATGCACTTGAAACTAGTTGACGAGACGCTGGATTCAAGCGACTACACGGCCGAAGAATTGAAGAAACTACTAGAAATCGCTTTGACTTGCACGCAATCTCCAGCTTCATCAAGGCCAACCATGTCTGAAGTTCTGGTGATGCTCTTAGGCGACCGATCAGCAGAGCAGAAGGGCCCAAGCAAGCCTTCTTTTAGTTACGGAAATAGGGGTTTTGCCGACACTACTACTTCAAATTCTACGGGATCGTCTACCTCCAACGCCACTGCCTCCATCACCCAGTTCACAGGCCGCTAGCTAGCACTTGTTTATACACAATCGTCATAAACATTGTTCATGTTTCAGTAGTTGAAACCAATAAGAATGCTTCTGTGTTGCTGTAACTTAATACCTGGATGATATATATATATGTTGAAGCATCAGGTTTGAGTATTGAAAGCAATGTGAGACTTTATGCTACATGGAAATAATGAGTTTTGTAGGGTTTATAAGTACTTTGATGTTTGTAAATTGTTTTCACATAAGAAATGTAGGAAAACCCGTTTGGTTTGTATAATTGGACAACATAAGATTATTTATTATGTAGGGTAAATTACAAGGACCTCTCATGATATTTGCATAATTATGAATACCTTCTCGTTATTTGAAAAATCACAAGTACCTCTTGATTTTAATGGTTGTCTAACAATTAGCCCAATCCGTTAGGTTTTCATCAATTATTTATGGTGAAATGACCAAAATGCCTTGTAGATTCAAAATTTTAATTTTATTTATTTTTTAATTTTTTATAGACTAAGTGATTTTTTTTTATAATTTAAAAAAAATCCCTCCATCCCTTCGATCTTTTATAAGTTTTTAATTTTTTTTAAAAAATATAAAAATACATTCAGGGCAAAGTTGACTATTTTATACGTCTATCCAAGGGTTATATAATTTTATCAGATATCAGGAGAATATTTGTAACTTTTCAAATAACAAAGGGGTATTCGTAATAATGACAAATCTCAAGGGATATCGTTGTAATTTACCCTATTATGTATAATCACACGGTTTGGCTCATAATATTAGAGCCCGATATTAATACAGGCCCTATTCTTAACAATTCTAGTTTATGAAAAAGTATATTCCGTCTAAAATTTGGGACACACTATTCCATGAATTAGTCTAAGATAAGATTAAAAAATTTCTCCTTATATGCCTTCCACTCTCTCTCTCTCCCGTTTTCTCTCCCTCTCCCCTGAGTTCTGCCTCACTCTCACTTTTCTCTCCTTTTCTCCCTCCCTTTCTCCTGAATTTTTCCAATTTTCATATGAAACAAAAATTTCTAAATTTCCCACAAAAATCGGCGATTAAAAGCATAATTTATTTATCCCGCGAGATTATATTCAGGAGTAAATATCTACTTATAGAACCCTCACTACTTAATTACATTTCTCTTTTTTTTTTAATTTAATTACTGATTTGGCGTTAATATGTGGAGTGTTTTTTTTGCTAGAGGCCCTTTATCGAGGTACTTTTATATATTTTATAAATAATTTTCAATTAAAGAGATTTCTTCCTATAATATTACAAATGAGCAAATTATTCTTTCTATGATAAAAAATAAAAATTACCTCATATTTTTTAAAATATTAATTTTAAAAAACATCACGGGTGAACTCCTTCATTTTAAAAAATATAGGGAGATAAATAACTTATTTTTTTTTAGAGTGATAATTTACTCATTCATAATATCACATAGAATTGTTTGCGTTTTTCTCCAACCCCTTTTGAAGAGAAAGCACACAGTTCGTACTAAAAAGTGGGAAAGGAAAATTCAAACTATTGGGGAACCAACCGAGGCTTGGATGGATAATTCCATTCTTCTATCTTTTGATTCTTATACCTAAGCAAATCTGTTGCTTACCATGTTGAAGCATGATGTTTATTTGTTACTATTGGTTATCATGTTGAGAAAGATAAATGCAACACCTTGATCAAAGATTGCCATTGAAAAATCTGTGAAAAATTCCATTTTTGCCGTGAAGGTTCTCAAGTTGGTAATTCAAGAAAATGTACAGTACTCTCCTTTAAAATACTGAGGACGACGATGAACAGAAAAATAGCCATATTCTAACTAATTTACTATCTAATACACGTCAGCAACAAATGGCGCGAAAGTCACGCCAAGTCAACAAACTTATACAAGTGTGTTTTACAAAATAAAGAAACCGTAGTTCTTTAAACGTGCGTCTTCCTCCTTGAGAGCCAATTAGTTTTGTTATGCTACCTGGCGAGGTTTGTTGCTGTACTTCAACCTGGATCCCGCTCATGTGCTTTATTCTCAATACTCCCACAAGTTGGACTTGGGGAATCTAGAAACAAACCCAACTTGCACACTAAAACTGAAAAAAACGGTATTAAAGAGAGATTTGAGGAATTTGATCCTTATTGCGAACAAAAATGGGATTCAGGAAGCCATCCTTATAGCAATTATGCACAATATGACAATCGATATCTAAATGCTTAGTGCACTCATGAAAAACATGATTCGCCATGATGTGTAAGACAGCCTGATTATCACATTGGAAAGGGATAGGGCCAACAACAGCAACACCAAATTCATGAAGGAGATAAGAAATCCACTTCAATTCACAAACAGTAGCTGCCATACTCCAGTATTCAGCTCTGGCAGAAGAGCGAGACATTGTACATTGCTTCTTAGTTTTCCAAAAAATAAGAGCAAGGCCAAGCAAAACACAAAAACTAGTAAGAGAGCACCTAGTATCAAGGCAGGCATCCCAATCGCCATCACAAAAGGCCTGGACCTGCCTTTTAGCATTTTTTTATGCCTGTGATCATTCCTCATCTTATCTGGCATCGGTTGTTGCCCACCGTTGATTTAATAGTGGCAGCATAGTCATCAATTACATGAAAGGAGCCCCTTTTTAAGGAGTGGATGGATCGGGCAGCCGTGCTGATGAAGGAAAGAAGAGACCTTTTGCAAAATACCTTTCAGATAGCGAACTAGATAGAGTGCAGCATGCCAATGGAAATAACATGGATGTTGTAGAAATTGGCTCAACTGTTGCACACTATGAGAGATGTTAGGACGAGTGAAGCTAAGATATAACAAACAACCCACCAAAAAATGATAAGGCTCAGGATCATCAAGCTTAGCATCATTACTAAAGTGCAATTTAAGGCCTGGAGGTAAAGGAGTAGCAGCAGACTTACCTTGAAGCAGACCATAGTTAGTAACAATATCTAGAATGTATTTAGTTTGAGTGACAAAAGTCCTATCATTTGATCGCACAATCCGTAAACCAGGAAAATAGCGAGCACAGCATAAATGGGCAAAATCCAAAGACCCCCCCCCCCCCGGGATGTATTTAGTTTGAGTGACAAAAGTCCTATCATTTGATCGCACAATCCGTAAACCAGGAAAATAGCGAGCACAGCATAAATGGGCAAAAACCAAAGCCCCCCCCCCCCCCGTGATAATACGACTGATCAAAAAAATTTATAAAAATTAAAGTATCAATTGCCCTCCATGTGATATAAAATAAAGTTCAAAAAATCTCCCTCGGTGCAGAATTTGCGCCACACGCGAGTTGACTGCGAACTTGGGTAGGAAAAGTACATTTTTTGGATGTTTTTGCCCTCTCTCCCCTAATTTAAAGGCTGTTTCATTCCCTTATTTCTATCACATTTTTTCACCCTTTCTTGCATGCTTCTTTCTCATTTTATTTTTCTTTTTGGCAGATTTGAAGCCATGTCCACACAATCAAGTTGACTGAAAAAAAAAATCGAGGATGCAAGGAAGTGCTCAATTTGAGGTTTTCAGCTTCACCATTTTGTGGATGCAATTCAAAGGCAAAAATTAGAGTAGTGGAATCTTTAAGAAAATCTTCTAGAGGTAAGTTGTATTATTGTTGTAGATTTCAAGTTCTTAATTTTTTTCGTTGGGTACAACCCAAAAGAGCTACATGGGCACCAAGCGGGTTTCCGATAAACTTTGATTGTGGAGTATATAACGGATTGGGGACAGTGCATTTGCAACAGATGAAGATGAACCAGATGGTTGTGATATAGATGATGTGGTATCGAAAGCGTCAAAATTCCAAAAAATCAAACGTAACTGTCGAACATAATGAAAAAGTAGTTCGCAATGTTAATTTTTGGATTGGAGTTAGTGCAGTTTTATGTTAGGTGGTCCAAAAAATACTGAATAATTTAAATAAGTAGCTCCATTTAAAGTAGCCAAAAAACACATCCAACCCCATTAAAATGGTTAAGACAAAATTACAACTCTATTATTGATGGCCTCCATGGCCTTTTCTTGGACCTCTCCTTGATTCTTTCCAAAACTTCGAAAGTTGATGACTTTTTGTTTCTGTTTATATTTATAGGTCCTCTTGAGCTTGTTCCAATAGTTTCTCCCATCAAAACAACATTTCTATGTCCTTGATAACCAATTTGTTGTTGATAATATAAGAAGTGTTTAAAAACAATTGCAATAAAATATAAAAATCAGGAAATCTATAAGAACATAACTTACAGTAGATGGATGAGTGCTTGTGGGGTTGTTGTTGCAGATGACCCAACAGTTGTTTGTTAATTTTACATTTCAAAAGGATTATATTTTAATTGCTCACTTACTACACAGTCACAAGCATTGATAGCCAATTTCTTGTTGTTATTAAAACAAAAAAAAAAAAACTTACAGTGCTTACAGTAGATGGAGGAGTGTTTGTCGGGTGTGTGGCTGCAGATGATCCATCAGTTGTTTGTTCAGTCTGCATTTGAAAAAAGAACATGTAATATATCAAGAATACTACAGTAAATAATTGCAGCAAAAAGAACTATATTTTAATTGCTATCAAAACTTACAGTGCTAATAGTACATGGAGGAATGCTTGTTTGTAGCGGTTTTTCACTTGTTCTTGTTTTTTGCTTCTGAAATTCAAAATAATTTGTTGATATTTGAGTAGTAACTAATATTTACATTGAAAAAAATATATTAAGTAACTTACTGGCAAGTTTCCTTGTGCTCTCTCTCCAAGCAGTTGTTGCAAGTATGTGTTAGACCTTTTCTTGTAGAAGTGAATTGCACTTCATCCGAACCCCTCCTCACAAGTCTATTTGGTCTACCCCTTTTCATTTTAACTTTTCGTGCTTTTAGGAGTTCATAAGTAGTTTGAATGTTGTCTTTTGCCCCAGGAACAACATGTATCATCTCTCCATAAACCTTTAAGTATGTTGATTTTTTGTAACAAACATCAACATACTCATAATTGGAACCCGTTTGGTAGATATTGTTGCACATGCATGGCAGCAGGAGTAGGCATTCAACTAAAACATGCCACAAGTACATGTTCTTTTTGCAAGATCCACCACATATCTAGGAAATGATCTACTTCATACTCATCCATCCCACACCATAATGTAAAACAATTTCTAGCCATTAATTGTTGCTTCTTGATTTTTTTAGAATATTTGGGCAAATGTCTCCCTCAAACTTATCCATCCCTTCTCTTTTTTGCTCCAATTTTGACATCAATTTACATCTAATCCATTCAAACATTGTGATTCTTGGCTTATCTCTGGCATCAAGTATGTAATTATTAAAACTTTCACAAAGATTGTTCACCAATAATCACATTTACTATGCAAAGGGAAAAAATACCATACTCCAATGTTCTGGATTGATTTTTTTTCAGCCATTTATAGGTTGTATCAACTTTAGGTTTCTTTTTGGGATCAATTTCTTTAATTTTTTTCGTGAACCTTTCAAAATCCCTTTTGTTCATTGTTGATGTAGCTTTCCAAAAGAATTGTTTCAGTTCTTGGGATATAAATTTCATTTTGAAGTTTTCATACATGTGCCTAATGCAAAATCTATATTCAAAATTGGGCACAAGATCTTTTAAGGCCTCAATAAGTCTTTTTTGCCTATCAGTAATGAAAGACCACATCGAAGTCCCCAACCCACCTATGTCATCTAGCAATTCCCCCAAAAACCAAGTCCAATTTTTCCTGTTTTCTATTTGAACTACAACCATGGCAATAGGAAACATGTTATCATTCTCATCCCTCCCTACAGCAACAAGCAACTGTCCACCATAACAAGTTTTCAAAAAACAACCATCTAGACTAATGATCGGTCTGCAACCATTTAAAAAACCATTTTTAAGTTCTAAAAAGCTGACATACATTTTATTAAAGATTGGTGGATCTGAAACCTCAACTTTTTTAATAATCATCTTGCTGCGAGGGTTAAAATGCCTCACTCTCTCACAATTATCCCTCAGTTTTTCATATTGAATAGAATCTTTCCCTCTAATTTTTTCAAGTGCCTCCCTTCTTGCCCTTTGAACTTTTTGTTGACTCACTTGAACCATGCATTTTCTCAAAATTGATCTATTCAGCTGTTTAGTTGGAATATTCGGATGGTCTCTAATTGCAGATTCCATCCTTTTGGCAAGATATGAAGCTTTTGCATTCCTGTTATCATATGTTCTGGCACATGTGTGAGCCCCTTGTATGCTTTTGATTTGAAATTCATCTTTCATTACTGGGAGACATGAATTCTCCAATTACAACCCTCAAATTTGCATTTTGCAATAACCTTTGATTTATCATTTTTATGTATTCAACATCAAAGCCTTTTCTGACTCACCGGTCTCTCAAAACCTCCCTAAAACATTTTGTATTATGAAATTTCATCCCAACAACCAATTCACATGTCTTTATATTTTTGGTTCTTTAAAAAAATCATGTTTTGGTTGTGAATCTTCATTATCAGAATTAGGCAAGCTTTCAAGTTCATCACTTTCAACATCATCACTAAACCAATGTTCATTTTCTCCAGTTTTCAATCTTTTTTAGTTGGATTCTTATTCACGAATATGTTATCATCACTTGAGACTTCAAGGTCTTCTAAAACAAGACTTGGGGTTTTAGTATCACTTGAGGATTGATCAAGATGATGATAGTCCTCATCAGTAAAATCATCAAATTCTGGTGAGGACTGATTTTCAGCATGTTTTATTATTCTTCACCACCCTTACCATTACTACCATGCCCTTGTTCCCCTTGCCCCTCACTATTCAACTTTTCCTCAACACCCTCACACACAGATCCTATCTCATCCCTACCATGTCCCTGCCCCTCACAATTCAGCCTTTCCCCAACACAGAACTCAGCCCTTAATCATCCCCCGCAGAAACACTAACATCTAAATCATCTTCAAAATTAACCCCATCTAGCAAGTATCTAATTTCTTCCTCATGTTCACTAGAAACAACATATCATCTTTTTCTAGTGCCTGAATAGGCTTACAATTACTTTCTTCTACATATATTTCTATAGGCAAATATATCCCTCTATATTGATTCTCCAAATTACATATACAAATATCAAGGAATTCATTGTTAATACGTATTAGACCATGTTCTAATGGTGAACCTAGAAATTTATAGTAAAAGGTCATTGTGCCTTTCTTCCCACGACATTTGTCATAACTCCTAATTCGTACATTCCTAGAAAATCAATATCTATCCCTTCAAAGACCTTTTCTATACCCCCTATATATTTAGATTTGTTACCATCCACAAATCTACCACCATACCAGAAGTAAATATCATGCAAATCATTACTCTGCACATGGAGGAAAAAAATAAATACAACTTTTAAAAGGAGGAAATTCTCAAACAAAGAGAACATTATAAAAGTAGATACACACATTTATCACATGGAGTTTTGGAAACATTTATATCATCACTAGGGAGCAATTAATAACTGTCAATTTTCAAACAGGCCCACATTTCTTAAATATAACAAAATATAATAACACAATATAATAATTCTCAAATAGGGACCACATACTATCATAAAAAGTCTAAACATAATTATTAAATTTTACAAACTATCACAAAAGGTATAAGCAATATTATGCAAGTCACTACCAAAAGTGAATATCAGACAAATCTCAAATAGGGACCACATATACATAATAATTCACATAAAACTAACATACCCTCATTGTCTTGCACAGTTCACTAAGTCCTAATCTTTCCTTTTTCTTTTGTCTTTATATAAAATCTAAAATAAAATAACATAACTAATAATCAGTTCTTTAATCAAGATATTAAAAAAAATACAAAATACATTAAAGTAATCTGAAAAACTGACCTCATATATTGGTTGAGCCTCTTTTATTTCTCTCCACTAGAAACCACAAAAGAAAAAGGCCTACATAGCGAAAAGTCCTAAATTAGTTCTTCTAGCGAGAATTTATTTTTAAAAATCATCAAAAATACCTTAAAGTAATTTGGAATCATGTATTGTTGAAATCTCGTTGATTTCTCTTCAGCCGAAACCAAAATAAAGATCACCTACATAGTAAAAGTCAAACTTTTATATTTAAAAATTTAGTAAAAAATTATAAAAATCCTAAATCATAACATGACTACAAATATCGTAAACTTTAAAATCCTAATGCAACATAAACACGACAAAAATTAAAAACAAAAAAAAATACCGAAAAGTAGAGAACCCACAATTAACCTCTTTTTCTTGATTATACAGAGAATTTTCTTCGTGATTTAATGGTCAGATTTAGAGATTTTTGCAAAGAAATTGAAAGAATGGAAGGATTAGGGTTTTATCTCAATCAGTCGACGAAGTAGGGATGTCTGGTCTAAACTGGTCAACAACCCCTTCATATATATGAAGGGGTATTTTAGTCTTTACCCTAGAAAATTAGACTATCATTGACCGAGGACAGTATGATTTTCTTTTTATAACAAAGGGGGTGAAATTGGCATAACACAGAGGGGCAAAATAAATCTAACCCCAACCTAGATCCTTTATGGTGAAAAGGCCATCAAGGTAAGCTTTCACCTACGAGATTAGCCTTCAGTAGGTGCCATGATAAGAACGTCATCAACATAAACCAAAAGGCCAATAAAACCATAATCCTCCCTTTTGAAGAACAAACAATAATCATGCTCAGACTTCTGGAAACCATAGATACCCAAACTCCATGTAAACTCCTGATTCCATTTACGTGAGGCTTGTTTCAAGCCATACAATAAGCATTTGAGAAGGCAGACATGTCCAAGCGCAACATAATATCCTTTAGGAGCATCCATATAGATTTCTTTGTCAAGATGTCCATGGAGAAAGGCGTATGGGCTATTGAAATGCAGTGGCAATAGCCAAGAACAAGCAGACGGTCACAACTTTTACAACAGGAGAGAAATGCTTAGTGTAGTCCACCCCTTCTACTTGCATGTATCCTTTGGCTACTAACCTAGACTTGTAGGGTTCCACAGAACCATCGTCATTCCATACTATATCACTAGTATGATTGGTGTAAGTTGGAATCCCAATTTTTCTTAATTTCCATATCCATTGAAACTTGAATTGTTGGTTTTAACTCATACTCCATTTTTTTATTTTAGTGAATAGAAAATAAACTTGAGTAAAAGTTACTTGTATGGAGGAGATCAATATTAAGCACTTAATATCATATAAATTTGATGTAAAGCTTGGGGTTAAAAATCGACTATGATTAATATTTTTCAACTAATGCGTATTGGACTAGTCCAATAGTTCCACAATAATCAAAGGATCTTCACAAAAATCCTAAAATTACCTGATGGCTAACTTTTAAAATAGATGTTAACACTCTAATGCTTAATTTAATAACTGATTACTGAAAAATAAATGAAAATTTCTTGAGATAACGTAAGATAATGGTGAAATAATTTAAATATGTGAATATAAAAATGGAAGCTAAAGTAAACTTGTGAAGTGCAAAAAAAACAAAATGAGCAAAAAATGAATATCCTTGTTGTTTGCCGAGAATGAAAGGATAATGAGTTTGAATAACTTGAGTTGCCCTTTGCAATTACAACATGACATATATTTATAAAGGAATTCAGAGTGGAATGTGTTAATTAGTCATACCAAGCTATACATCATTAGAAAACAACGGATATTAGTTCACTAACAAAAGTATCTAAACCTAATTAGTACTTATCTTGACAAAATTATGAATGCTTGAATAGTCATTGGCAACAACCTGAAAATTTGGGAAATGGTTAAAAATAGCCTGCAACGTGGAGAATCTATGTGACATGTCATCCCCTTGTGCCTTGAGTAATGTTATTGAGTTATACCTATTTTAAGGCCTTTCCACAACAGTTTAAATTTAGAAGACGTGGGTTTGATATCTTTGGTTTGGGCTAGTGGGTTGGTCTACTGGGTTGATTGTTGGGGAACCACTCTTTTATTTTGGGTATTTTGAGAAATGATTAAGGAAGGCATCATCAGTAATACGGACATCGTAAATAATATGCACTACAATATTGTAATTATTATGAATTACAGAGCATCATAGTCATAACCTCCAATAATAAAAACGATGGCCTACCTTCTTTTCGTATTTTTCTGAAAAGAAATTGGAAAGAAAGGGAAAGAAACTAGTGCTTAACCACCATCATCTCATTCGTCTAATGATATCTCACACCTTTGAATGGGGTTCAAAAGCCTCCCGCATTTAGCTCCATTATTACAAAGGTAATAATTACATGCAAAGTATAAAAGAGGCAAAAAATTGTTTAGTCATAAGTTTAATCTATGTTAGGACAAGTGTAATAGATGACAACGGAATCAGGAAGAAAATAACCTTAGATACTTTTAATTGGTTTCTAGTGACAATATCTAGGGGTTGCAAAAGATTCCTACAATTTTTTGGCATTTCGCAGTTTTGGTCTAGAATTTGCAAAGAAAATGCCAAAATAAATCATGTGCAATGTCTTTTTTTTTCCTTTCCATGTTGGCAAAGGTGAACCAATTAAAACAAAAGCCCCAATTTAAAAATAAACTATGTGAGGCATACATGATTTGTACCGGCTACTTTTTTTAAAATTCAATCAGAAGGACTAAAATTGCGATGTGCCAAAAAGTTACGCGATGCGCCAAAAAGTTATAGAACTCTTTCTATTCTGAAAAGATAAAAGATAAAAATATCAAAATGTCAAAATTATAGAACTAAAAATATATTTAAGCCTTTATGAAAATATGATTTTATGTAGTAAGACCAGAGAATAAAGGTTGCTTTTCATGTGTGATTATTGATGAGAAAACGCGGTAAGGATGGAAATAAATTAATTATTGTTTATTCAGCGACTAGTGAAAGATGTTAGGTTGTATTTGAATTGATGGATTTGGATTAGAATGAAGAATTTGGAAAAATGCTTTCAAATAACTCCATTGTAAAAGAATTTGAAATTCATCCATATTTATCAATACTTAGTTCAAAATTAGAATATAAGGATTTGATATCCTTTAAATTTAAAATTATCCAAACAAATTCAAAGAACTTTCTATCAAGATTTTAAAATTCATAATTTCAAATCACTTGGAAAAAAATGACTACTGACTACTATTTTAATAGCTATGAACTAAATACTATGGTAAATAAGTTTTATTGACCACGGTTAAATAAAATTGTTGCAAAAATATAGATTTTCCATTAAGAAAATTTTGTTTGCCATGGCTTTTGGCCACCCTCGCAGATAACACGGCCAACAACCATTTTATAGTCGTAGTCAATCACTATTTGCTACGATTTTTTTAGTTTTAACCATGACAATTAGCCATAATGAAATATTGTCTTTTTGTAGTGAATCTTTCAATGCATTATTCATATCAAGTTGCAAACTATCCTTAAAGTTCCTTCACACACAATCTAATTATCAATCGAGTTACTACCTGTAAGTTCATTTCATGTATTTATTATTTTTACTAAGCTCTAAAAAAATATTAAATATATAAAGATATAGGCACCATTCATAAACAAAGAATCCTCAATTAATCAAAGGGATCATAAAAATAATAAATACAATGAATGTTTGTGAAGACAGACGTGTCCAAGCATAACATTATATCCTTCAGGAGCATCCATATAGACTTCTTCGTCAAGATGCCCATGGAGAAAGGCATTATTGATATCAATTTGGTGTATGGGCCATTGAAATGCAATGGCAATGGCCAAGAACGAGCGAATGGTCACAACTTTTGCAACAGGGGAGAAGCGCTCAGTGTAGTTCACCACTTCTACTTGTGGGTACCCTTTGGCCACTAACCTGGTCTTGTAGCGTTCACATAATCATCGTCCTTTAGCTTTGTTTTTTAGACCTATTTACAGCCAATAAGATGCTTCAAGATGGTAACGGAATAATCTCCTAGATTTGATTATGCTCAAGAGCCTGCAACTCTTGGTCCATAGCATTCACCCACTGAGGAATAGAGGAATCCTACTTGTAATTTCGTGGTTCTCTGCAAGAAAGATAGTGAAGCCGCAAATCCCAAATATACAGGACTAAAGGTTGTGATACTAGGGGTAGAAGTATGATCTATTAGGTGACAGACAAAGTCAGTGAGCCAAGAAGGTTTGCTATGAGTTCTTTGGGAATTGCGGATAGGAGGAACAGGGTCAAGGATGACATCAGTGTGTCATGGAGGAGAATTAGATGCATCAGTTGACAAGTCAGAGGATAGAGGAGAAGAAGTAATTTCATCTATATCAGCAATTAAAGGGATGTTAGGTAAGGGTGAAGGATCGCGTGGTACAGCCCGAGAACACGCAAGCGGAAGCAGTAAACTAAAATGCAGAATAATTAAAATTAAAGCGTAAAATAACGAATCCAAGGGGTGTATCCTTGGAGTTCCCGGACGTTCGATGTATAGAGAAATAAAATAAACATATACGGGGCTAAGGCAAATATTCATAGACCGAAAATAATAAAGAAAGTATATATCTTATACCTTCATTTTTTTATTGTTTAGTTGAAACGTTGTTCACTTGGGGTTCCAACGCAGGAACCCTCTAATTTGTCCACACCACACCAGAATCGGAAATCTCAATATTCTCTTTGCTGGAAGAGAACAAGAGAAAAAATCGTTCCAAGAACAAGAGAAAAAATCGCTCCAAGAACAAGAGAGAGAGGGAGCGGCTGAGAGGTGCGAGAGAGGAGGAGGAAATTTTTGTTTTATTGTATATTGTGTAATAATAATCTTTCTTTTATAAAATTATACATAATATAAGATATTTACCTTGTATAGATGTATATGAATGTGTCTAGGTAAATTCATTTATCTATATAGTATGTCTTCTTAATTCCAAATCAAGAAAATGGCTAAAATTATACTTTTCAAAATTGCAATTTGCTCACCATTTATTTCCTTCCATAGAATTTTTCATTGCGCTCAAGGGTGGGGGGGGGGGTTGACCTTGTTTTGTGCTTAAAAATACAACCCAATGAATTTTTATTTAGATTCAATTTTAATAAAAATCCATCCAATGGAGCCCAATATGTATTTAATCCAATCAAATACATAAGCTCTCATTGTCTTTATTAATTAATAAGGTCCAACTTATTAAATAATTGACAAGCCCACTGTAAGTTAATTTCATTAATTTATCCTTGGGCCTTCTAGCTAATGGAACTTTCATTTGCAAGTAATCTAATTACTTGTGGAATTAATTTCAAACTAATTTCTTGTTCCTTTTCGATGATTTGTGTGACTCTTTAGGTTCATCTTTCAGCTAAACTTGGACCAGAGTTTAACATTATTATTAATTAAATAAAATTTAATTAATAATTCTTGATTAACCCTTAATCAAGAAAGGCCATCACCATGGGTGGCCATCTAACAACGCTCCACGGCTCTAGAGACTAGATGAATGTCCGTGTGAACATTTAGGCTCTTTAGTTCATACAGGTACGATCCTTCCGTCTACCGTCTCGCGACCTTAGTCTAGGGTATAAAATTAGGTGTCGGTTCTCATCCTGGACTAGGTGTCTATGCTTGATACTTGAGATCGCATTATGCCAAATTTATCGAAATAGGAACCTCCTTAATTGTAAGCCAAAACTAATGTTTTGGCCTCGCTTACAGAAACAACGGTTAATGACAATTACAAATCCGTGATTAATTTATATTCGCCAAAGATCTTTTTTTTGTTTACAATAGTAATTAATTATAGAAAAAAAATTATATTTCTGCTAGTGAAATGACTAATAATTTAAAATAAATATAACATTATATAGCAATAGTCATCTTAAATTGCTATCTATCTATACATGTACCAAATTAGGCCCATGTTGGCCCAGACTAGACTTTAGAGCCTTGTAACTAATTGGGCCTATTGGGCTTGACTGGAAGGACAGTTTGGAAGTTCAAATTGTCTGCCCCTAATAAATTATTTCAACACAAGTAATATATAATACAAATTCCAGAGTAGTAATGTCCAAATATCTGCCCACAACTCAAGTACCAAAGAATTCCAGAAGGCAGCCAGTTATAGTGATCAGTGATGAGCAGATTATGACCATCAAATTTCAACAGCTTCTTGAATTCCCTTTTTTGGACTTTTCTGATTTTGCCAAACAACCTCCAAGCTACAATTGTGTGGCATAAATGAGAGGTGACAGAGACCACATTTTTCAATGCCATAAATCTAATCCAATTTGAATTTCGGGTCCACTTACAAACTGTGAGAGAATAAGAATAAACTTTGGCACTTTCATCACCACCTACAATTAAATTCTTTTTTTTTAATTCAAGCACGGGAAGCAACTACATTAATAATAATAATACCAACAACAATAACTCGTATTTATTTCAAATTTATCGCTCGTTAAATTATTCGAATCGAGTCGAATACATCATTTTTTTTAAACTTATTTTAGTTAGTATCGAATTTTAAAATCTATCTTTGAACTTGATTTAATTATAGATTTATCCGAACTTTAATTAGATCAAACATATAAGTCCGGCTCAAGAAATTTAATTTTTTTAAGTATATTTTATTATTTTTCCACTAATTGAATTAAGCTCAAACCGACTCAAAAATTTTTGTCCAAATTTAATTTGTTAAGTTCAAACGAATTTTTTACTAATCGATCTCAATCGAGTATCGAATAATTTAGTTTTATTTTCAACCCAAATCACTTATATTGCTCTTTACAAATGTCCCTTGATAACATTTTATTTTCTTAGAAAAAAAAATTACCATGACGACGTCTTGCTTAAGTAATGACATCATAATACTAATTTTATATCATTACTATTAATTTTTCAATTTTCATAAAGGAGTAGTTTCTTTCCTCAATAAATATATAGAAGCATTTAATTTGTGTTGAATTTAGTTACCAATTTTGATTTTTGTATTATATAAATTGATGTTGCAGCCTAAATTGCCCTTCACATATATAAATGTGATCATGTATATAAAAACAAATAAATTATTTGAAATATGCACACAAATTAAATGAATTTACAAGACACATGACTTTTATGGGTGAATAGCAATTTACGCCCCTGTCATATTAAAAATTAGTATATTATTCCCTATAAAAAAAATATAGCAATTACCCTCCGATACTTTTTAAAATGAAGCAACTTCATTTTAAAAATCATAAAGGGGTAAATTGTTGTATTTTAAAAAATACAGTGAGGTAAATTGCTATTTATTTTTTCATAAAAGGGTAATTTGCTCATTTGCGATATCACAAGGGGGTTGCTTGCATTTTTTCCTGACTTTTATAGATGAAATGTAACAAGAAGTAAAGTATTAATTTATAATAAAAGAGTAATTAATTTAATACCTAATTTCTAACTATATATACATTGTCTAAAATGCATTTTTATGTATTAGAATAATTAAAAATCAATAATATGATAATATGTGAAAATTTACAAGTAGCTAAGCTAGATTTTTCTATTGAAAAATATTACCTAATTTCACTGTCTTTGTCCTGCATTTATTGCTTACACCTTTGCATGTACGTTTGAATATAATTATCTACTGACCGAATTCTTTTACAT
This sequence comes from Sesamum indicum, assembly GCF_000512975.1. NCBI lineage: Eukaryota > Viridiplantae > Streptophyta > Magnoliopsida > Lamiales > Pedaliaceae > Sesamum > Sesamum indicum. The sequence continues at coordinate 5,026,554 of NC_026152.1, forward strand.
TTATTTTAAGTAATAATGCAAAACTACTAACTATCAGTCATTAATTACTTTCAAGAACAATATTATTAGAATACCTAACATTTTCTACTCTCATCTAATATTATGGAGAATCGAAAATAGGGAAAAATAAAGGGTAAATTACAGTAAGCTCCCACGAGGTTTGACATATTTACAAATATCTTCTCATTATTTAAAAAATTACGAATAGTCTTGATAATTTATGAAATTATGTAATTTTTGGATGGAGGTGTGAAATTGTCAAATTTTTTCTTGATATATATTTTTTTAAAAAAGTTAGTTAAAAAATCAAACATTGTGATGAGAAAATTTTAAAATTCAAAATAACATCCACTTAGCCCGTAAAAAATTTATAAGATTTTGAAAAATAAGTAAATCATAATTCACAGTTCACAAGGTCATTTTAATCGATTCATTACAAAAATTAAATAAAAATATAACGAATTACGATAATTATTAGATGATTATTAAAATCATAAGGGTATTGATAATTTTTTAAATAATAAAATAGTATTATAACTCGATTAAAATTTTAGTGGTTTTAATTTATCAAAAAAAATTATTTATTTTGAATTGAGGAATTACATGTTAAGTAGACAATGCACAACAATGACACTGGTGCAGCACAATAGCGCGCTTTAAATGCGGGGTAGACAATACGGTCAGCGACTTTCGTGAAGGACAATGTCAGTCTCTACGCCAGGCCCCTTACCATGCAAAGATGTGAAAGCTCTTTCCCACACACACACACACACACACATGTATGTGTGTGTTATATATACATACATTACATACACATCCATATATATATATATACATGGAGCAGTCCCCATCTTCACCTAGGGCAGTGGGATTGCCAATAAATACAACTGCAAAGAAACCACAATTCTATTCTCTCATAATCATACCCCCACCACCCCCCCCCCCCACCACCCACCCCCACCCCACCAGGGGTCTTAACTTTTGTCCTTAGAAAAAGTAATAAAGAAAGAAAGGGCTTTAGTAGAAAAGCCCTTTATCTCTCTCTCTCTCTTTCTCTCTCTTCATCACTTTATGATTTTCTCTCTCCTCACTACTCTCTCTCTCTCTCTCCTCAAACACTTCAATCATAAAGCAATCGATTACAAAATGATTTACCATCTCCCTCTCACATCCATCTTTTCTGCTCTGCCAAAAAAGTCCTGTACCCTTCTGTCCCTTTAGCATTTATTACTCACCTCTCGAGGAATGGGCCATCTGGGGAGACACCCCTAACCCTACTTACCCCACCCCCCCCCTCTCTCTCATGTCAACTTCTAATGGGTACAACTTTGTTCCAAGTGTCGATGATTGCATCACCCCCACCAAATCCTAATTCACTTTTTCCCTTTTTCACCAATTGTGTTAAGTCTTTTTTTACTGTTTTACTGTTCATCTACATAGACTTCTTGCACCATCGTTGTTGGTGGGAAATTCTTGCAACCCACCCCACGTGAAATGGTTGTCGAGTGATGAGTACTTGCGTTAATTGTTGCTGCCTATATATCAATTATTTCATGAATTCATTTACGTATATATATAACATCTATTCGCATCACAAAATTGTGTACATTGATTACTCTCACATGTCGTTCGGTACATATTATTGTATGAAAAAGATTAAATTACATTATCATCACCACATACATTTTCATGACAAGCTTTGTGGATTATATATATATATATATGTATGTATATATGTATATATGAAAACAACAAAGATTTTCTAAACCATTCCCGCTATGAGTTTTAAATACTATGTGCTCTCATTATCCATAGATTTTGAGTTTAATTTTTTTAAATATTACTAACGTCAGCCCCGGCTACGGGAAAAAAAAAATACGAGTCATGGTCATAATATGAAAATTATCAAGAATTGTATGTATTAAGTGACAATAAACTTTATTTTATGATGAAAATAATTATTGTACTTTTATTAGTGACAATAATTATGTAAAAATTGTCTTTGTTGATAGTTAGTGGCGTACAATTTTCGCATAATGTTGTCACTATAAATTAATAATTAGTAATACATATACAGTGATGATCTCAATAATAATAAAAATATTGTCATTATATATAATTGAGTTATTACTATAATATGTGCTATTAATTATCAAAAGTAATAAACAAAATGTATTTTTTGATTTTTTACAAAATCATATATATTGTAGCATAAAAGAAATTATTTTAGTCTTGAAATTACTAGGTTGATTAAATTAAGATTAGACTTGTCTAATTCAAGTCTTGAAAAGCTGTAAAAAAAAATATAGTTTATTTAGATTCTTTGCACACTATCACATAATAATTGAAGGTTCAAAGAAATTGATCGATCGATGTCTCTAGCTTAACATATATAATCAATCGATATTTGGTCCAAAATTTTGATTTGATTTGAAAGATCCATCAATAAATGTAGCTATCATGAAGTTGGATTTATTGGACTCCAATATTACATGTGTAAAAAAAACTTTATGATAAACGTATTAATTGATAAAAATAAATTATATTCTCTTAAAAAATTATGCATTCAATCTCCCGAATTATAAAAGTAAATTATGTGCTAATGTGTAATCTTTAAGTATTCCTATAAGTGGCTTAGGGTCCTTCAAGTGTACTCAAATTTATTGTGGTGATGAGAGTCGAAACTATATATCATAATCTTTTATAATTAAATTAAATTTATAAAAAATGGTTGATAGTTTTTTACTTATGGTCATTTTCAGGTATCACAAATATAAAAATAGTAAATACATACATCTATTAAGGATAATTTGGCATCTACAATAACCTTTGTTTCATCTAGAAATATATCGGAACGTATCATAATCACTTTTAATTAGTACTTTTCAACTATATATATCTCCAATATAATACTAACCATTCATATGCAAAAAAGTAATTTAGATTATATATATCTTTAGAAATAATAAAAAATATATATATATGAAAAAAGACCAACTCGCGTATAAAAATTAAATTGTAAAAAACGAGCACACGTTATTTAAAAAAATTAATTATAATATTCTTAATTTCTTTGACTAAAACATATATATATATATATAAGAGGGATAGAGTGACCAGTGAGGCCTAAATTAATTGGCGAAGTTGAGACCCCATATCCAAAGAAATAATGGGTTCTCGGGTCTCACTATTGTATGGGTGTTGGTTTACTTTAATAGTAGTTATTGATTAGTATACATATTTGATATTGGTAATTAGTATATATTGATTGTCGATCATTGAAATTCATGTAGTTATTGGTTAATTATAATTTGTACGTATTTGATACTCCTTAAGGTTAGATTTAATTACCCAAACACCCCATACTCTTTAAAATATTGCAACTACATACCTTAATATCGTAGTTGTGATTACAAGTACACTCCGACAAAACTTTGCACAACCACCCCCAGGTACCTTGCACTAACACCCCCTTAATGGGTGTACCTATAATATAATAAAGTGCAGAGGGAGTTTGTATAATCATACCAGATTTAAAGGGTATCGATGTAATTCACCCTATTTTATATTAACAATTGACGTATATTGATTATTGATATGATAAAATTTATGATATAATCATAATCAATTAACTAAAAAAAATAAATTACAACACACTCTCCTGAAGTTTATAATAATTATAAATACTCTTTTATTATTTAAAAAAATTACAAATATCCTCTAAAATTAACGGTCGACTAACAAACACCTCTCTATAATGGTCTATTATAAGGGGTACTTTTCAGACGATCATTAATTCAAGAAGAGTATTTATAATTTTTTAAATAATTAAAAAATATTTATAATTATGATAAATATAATAAAAATTTATCGT
>NC_026152.1:5030478-5163193 GCF_000512975.1 Sesamum indicum
AACGTTCAAAATTTAGTTGTTTTGCATGGTTTTATTTAAAGAAGTATATTTCACTTACATACTAAATTGTAGTTATTATTAGGCTTAGGTAATTTCCCATACAAATGTATGGGACTAGACCTACGTTTGGGTCAAGTTGTACTTATTACTACGCTTAACAAATTTACTACACAAATGAATGGACCTACGTTTGGGTCAAGTTTCATGGAATTCTGAGAACGTTCAAAATTTAGTTGTTTTACACGGTTTTGTTAAAGTACGTTTCCCTTTCATACTAACTTGTAGTTACTATTACGTTTAGCCAATTTACCACACTAATGCATAGGTCTAGATCTACGTTTGGTCAAGTTACGTGTAATTCTGAGAATTTTCAATATATAACTGTTTTACACGGTTTTATTAAACAATGTTTGTTTTCCATTCATACTAACATGTAGTTATTATTACGCCTAGCAAATTTACCACACAAATGCATGAGTCTAGGCCTTTATTTGGGTCAAGTTTCGTGGATTTTTGAAAACGTTCATAGTTCAGCTGTTTTGCACAGTTTTCAATATATAACTGTTTTACACGGTTTTATTAAACAATGTTTGTTTTCCATTCATACTAACATGTAGTTATTATTACGCCTAGCAAATTTACCACACAAATGCATGAGTCTAGGCCTTTATTTGGGTCAAGTTTCGTGGATTTTTGAAAACGTTCATAGTTAAGAATCACCCATGTCAAGAAACTGCTCCATATTAGTTGTCCAATTACCCTGACGAGAAGCGCATGATTCAGAGAAGGCTATTCCCTCGGTGGATACGAGACGGACAAGCTTAGGCCAACTACTCTAAGGAAGAATAACTTGATGCCCTCCTCCTCAGATGGGAGGAGGGGAGAGACTGAATAATACACCAATAATGTGTTTGGCCAAACGCTGGACTGGCCCATTTGAGGGTCCAATCCGCACGAAAATTAGGTATAATGGCCCAAAAATGCACGAGGTCTAAGAAAGAGTAGCCCCCATGGACTAGATCCTGTGTATGGATGTCTGGGAGATGGGCCCTAGTCCACGACCATCAGCCCAAGACATTTAGTCTTAACTGGGTGCCTTAGTTGGCTATTCTTCCCATTGATAGGAGACTATTTGCTCTGAAAGTGAGTAAGCGCCCATGGAGACTATGACAGGGACAAAATGTTTGATATACTTATGCCCCCCACTACCCTCTAGAATTAATCACTAATGAGAGTAGAATCTAATATAGATAAACACTAATTTTGAAAAAAGAATTTATTATCTTATTTCAATTATAGATATTCGAATTAGATAATACAACTTGTAATAAAAAGAATTCATTATGTTACATAAATTTCGAAGTGTCCTCAACTTATATAATATATTACTAGCAGTATAGATAAAATAAAAATCGTGCACTCTCTAATTAAATGAAATTATATTACAAATTTTTAATTTGAGTAAACATAATTTATGCGCACATGTAACTTTAGTGTGCTTGATTTTATCATCCTAATCACTTCACTAAAAGGGTAAATTTGGTGAGAGAAATTTCCTGAGAAATAAATCTGAATTGTGGGATTAATTTGATAAATTTGACCAAAAATAATGATTGAAGTATAATTTTAATTTATGCACAAACGCTATAATGTATCAAACTATGCACATGCACTTTTATTCGACTCACAAATCAATAATAAATAGAAGTATAATGGCTTATTCAATTTTTCTCTATTTATCTTTTCGAGAACAATATGAATGGCGATTGGATGTAAGACTTTAATAGTTTTTTTGAATTATTATTAGGCGATTATCTCTACATTGTTTCGGATTTAGCCGGCGATTCATTTATTTCATAATAATTTGAATTATCAGAAAAAGTTTGTATTGGTATTTCAAGAATGAGTTGAATTAGTATGTTTTGATAGAAATTGGATTAAATATGTATTTTTTTACATTATTGTCATCAATTATAAAATTAAAATCAAAATGAAGCAAAATAGAAATTTTCTGTATGTCGAATAAAAATAATAGCCAAATATACCCTTATATAGATAAACTCCCGTCTAATTTTTTCTAAAAAATGGAGTTAACTCTTTGTTTTAACTGTTAACTTAACGGGCGATACGGATGAAAAATAAAATTTTAAATACCAAATCTGATCATTTAAAAATATAGGATATTAAAATTAAAAAAAAAAAGATATACTTTGGATACAAAAATTGAAATTATACCCTTAAGTCGCTGTCTCAGTTGATTATAACTTTTCTATCAGAACCTGAATACCTCTGCCCTTGTGAAGCAGACTTTATGAGTTGCTAAACAGCAGAGAATTATTTCCTTTTCTTGGATTTCTGGAGAAGATGAGAGTTTCTACAATGGCTGTTATTCGTAGAGGATTTGCTGCAAACAAGAGAGGTACTGTAACTTCTCCACTCTCTTTTCTCTCTTCATCTTTTCATAATCTCAGCCACGGAAATAGGCCCGATTGGGGGCAAGGCACACAAGACCGAACTTGGACAGAAACGTACTGAAGAGCTTCAAGGGCAGAGCTTTAGTGAAAAGATCCGCAAGTTAAACAAAACTGCGAATAAGCACAGGGGCAATAAAACCATCCTTGTATGCATCTCGAACGTTGCAGTCAATTTCGATGTGCTTAATACGTTCATGAAAAACAGGATTCGCAAGTATGTGAAGTGCGGCCTTGTTATCACAGAAGAGTGAAATAGGCAGAGGTAAAGAAACATCAAAGTCTGCCAATAGAAACGATAACTAGCGTAACTCACAAACCGTGGCTGCTAAACTGCGATATTCAACCTCCGTAGAAGATCGCGAAACCGTTGATTGCTTCTTCATTTTCCATGAGAAGAGGGCCTTCCCAAGGAAGATGCAAAAACCGGTCAAAGAACGCCTAGTATCAAAGCACGATGCGCAGTCGGCATCACAATAATCATGAAGATCCAAGGTGTTTGCAGCAGGAAAAAATAACCCAAGCGTAGGACAACCTTTAAGGTATCTCACCACGTGAAGAGCAGCATTCCAGTGAGTGTCACAAGGGTGATTGAGATACTGACTCAACTGTTGTACGGAGTAAGAGATGTCGGGTTGTTTGAAGCATAAATAGAGCAGTCTCCCTATTAGGCGTCTGTATGAATCAGGTGCTTGAAGCAGATCACCCGTGTTTGAATTCAATTTGAGTCCTGCAGGAAATGGCGTGGCAATAGATTTTGCTTCCTTCATACCTGTATCTGCAATAATGTCAAGTATGTACTTGGTTTGAGCTAAATATATGCCGTCAGGTTTACGTGCGATCTCCAAGCCTAAGAAGTAATGAGCATCCCCCATGTCTCTAATGGTAAATAAGTGATGGAGATAAGCTTTTACTTTCTGCAATGGTTCAACACAGGCTCCAGCAAGGAGAATATCATCGACATACACTAAAAGCGACACCAAACCATGGTCAGTCCAGAGGAAAAACAAATAATGATCATGAGCACACTGATTGAACCCAAATTGCTGCATTTTCATTATCAATTCAAAGTTCCATTGGCGTGAGGCGTGCTTCAAACCGTACAAGGACTTCTGTAATTTGCACACAAGGCCTGAATTCACATGATAACCGGCCGGGGAATCATATAGATGTCCTCATCTATGTACCCGTGAAGAAACGCATTATTAACATCTAATTGCTGAAGCAACCATCCTTTTGCTGCAGCAAAAGCAAGAAAAAGACGTACCGTTACAGCTTTCGCCACTGGGAAAAAACTCTCAATGAAGTCGACACCTTCTACTTGGTTATAACCTTTGGTGACAAGACGAGCTTTATGACGCTCTATGCTACCATCTGTCCATAATTTGGTCTTGAACACCCACTTATTACCAATAGCTCGTTTCCCAGGTGGAAGTGGTGTCAATGTCCAAGTATGATTCTCTTCCAGAGCCTGAATCTCTGCATCCATGGCCTCCCTCCATTCCGAAAATTGAGCTGTTTCTGCAAAAGAGTGAGGCTCCTGCACAATTGACAAAGAAGCTACAAAAGCAATGTATGCAGGAGACTTAGAATGCAGCATGGAAGAATTGTCTCGACACACAAAATCATTGAGCCATTGTGGTTTCTGAGTTATTCTAGTGGACCTACGTATAGGTGTGATTGTATGAGGAGTATTTGCAGAAGTCAAATGATCATGAGATGTTTTAGGTTGTACAATTTGTGATGATACAGTAGGCGGGGGAATAGATGACAAAAGAGGAGCAATGCCAGTACCAGCAGTTACAGTAGGAAGAGGGCAATCAAAAGTTTCTGTAGAATCATTTTGAGCATATGGAAACACTTCCACATGAAAGATCACATCTCTTGAAATAAAAACAGTGTGATCTTCTAAGTCATACATTCTATATTCCTTTTGTGTCATGGAATATCCCAAAAAAACACATTTATGAGCTCTCTTATGGAACTTGATTTTGCTAGGATTTAAATTCGTAGCAAAGCAAAGGCAACCGAAAGTTTTGAGATGTGAGTAAGTAGGAGGACGTCCAAATAACATCTGAAAAGGAGTTAACTAACCCAAAGTTTCAGTAGGTGTTCGATTTATAAGGTATATGGCAGCAAGAATACAAGCTCCCTAAAATTTAAGTGGAATGAAAGCTTGAAAAAGAACAGCTCGTGCAACATTTAGTAAATGCCTATGTTTCCTTTCTACCCTCCCATTTTGTTGAGGCGTATAAGGACACGAGGTCTGATGGATGATACCATACTTTTGACAAAAAGTTTGACAATTCAAGTTGATAAATTCGGAGCCATTATCAGAATGTAACATTTTTATTTTAGTTTCAAATTGCCTTTCAATCATGGCTGAGAAAGCAGTGTGTGGCAGGAACTTGGTCCTTATGTTTAATGAGGAATTCCCACAAGGACTTGCTAAAATCATCCAAGATAGTAAGAACGTAGCTGTAGCCAGATATACTGGGTGTTCTATACGGCCCCCAAAGGTCTAATTGAACCAATTCGAAGGGAACAAGAGACTGGGAAAGACTTGGTTTAAAACTAATTCTGGACTGCTTAGCTTTAGGACATATATCACATTGCATATCCACAAAATCATTCGAGATTTTACATTCAGGAATGTGTTTGATAGCGGACATAAAAGTATGTCCCATTCTTTTATGCCACACAAATTCATTACAGTCAATCATAGCACCACAAGAATGAGGTGTAGATACAGCAGCACTAAGCAGAGAAATGGAAGCAGTAGATTTCAGAATGTAAAGTTTATTCATCAAGACCCCTCTTGCCACCACTTCTCCAGTCTCTTGGTCCTGCAAGATGCAGCTGGACTGATTGAATACACATGAATGAATATTGTCACGGCACAATTGACTCACTGAAAGAATATTTACATTGAAATCAGGAATGAAAAAAAACAGAGGAAAGGCAAAGCTAATCAGAGATCTTTACGACTCTAATATAGGATATTACCTTTTTGGTTCCATCAGGTAAATGAACAAAATGTGCGCAAGATGGAGTGGAATATGACTCAAAACATGACAGAGATGCACACACATGATTTATAGCTCCTGACTGAATTATCCAGTTACCAAAATTTAAAGCAGAAGGCTTAAGAGTGTTACCTACGAACTGATCTTCAAAGTGTACAAAGTTCACGAAATGAGATATTGGATCAAAAATGTTCTTCTTCTGTTTGACCATTTTCAATAACCCAGTCACTAAATCCGCCATATCTGTTTTTGATTCACTGTTGGAAGCTGTATTCTCCACTTTGTTCACTGCTTTGGCTTCCAGATTACCAGAAAAATTATATTGTCCTCCATGCTGCCTTTTCTTATCATTCAACAACTTAAACCATTCTCAAGTTCCATGAATTTGAAAACATGTGTCGCGTAGATGACCTGTTTTGTGGTAGTGTGTACACACCAAGGATCGTTTATCAACATATGGTTTTCTTTTCTGCATTTGTTTTTGCATACCTTCCTTGCTATTATCTCTCATTCTAACCAGGTAGGCTCAATTGTTAGCATTATCTGCAAATTGATCTTGCACATTCCGTTTTTGTTCAACCGCAAAAATCATTGAAAATGCCTTTTCCAAATCTGGCAGCGGATCCATCATCAATAATTGACTCTTTTCTTTGTTAAAACTCTCATGGAGTCCCATGAGAAATTGCATCAATTGCATTGATGAATACATCTCTCCAATTGCTTTGTTAATGCCACAAACACAACCTCCACACGTGCACTTAGGGGAAGGGGCTAAACAAAACAATTCATTCCACAACTTTTTTATTTTAGTCAAGTAGGAGGTTAATGTCATATCACCTTGTGAAATATATGAAATCTCACGTTGTATTTGGTAAATCATTGGACCACTACTTCGTCCATATCCCATTTCAATTTCTAGCCACAACTCTCTCGAAGAACTTACATACATGAAGGCCTCCACGATTTCTTTCGAGATTGAGTTCCAGAGCCAAGATGTCACCATGAGATCTGCTCTTCTCCATTGTTCAAACAAAGCAGATCCAACTGGTGGTCGAGGAAACGATCCGTCAATGAAGGCAAGCTTCATTTTGCATCCTAGAGCAACGTACACTGCTCTACTCCATGTCAGGTAATTTGATCCAATCAAAGTTGTAGAAGTCGGTATAAAACTGGAATTGTTTGAAGGATGAATGTAAAGTACATCCTTCTGATACTGATCCTCCGCCATTTGTGGCGTATCTGTCATCCTAAAATACGGCTATGATTCAACTGTTTTGTGTGTCAATATACACGTTCCAGTATCTAGAGACCTTCAAGGTGAAGGCCCTGATACCATGTGGAAAAATAAGAAGCTCAATTGATCGAGAGAAAAATAGAAGACTGCCATACTTCCTTTCATTTCATCAGAAATCTGTTACAGAGTGTTTGAGGAAGAAGACATCTGTTTGTTTAAATAACAAATCCGCCAAGCCTCTAACCAATATACAACAGCCATCTCATATGACGTGGACCAATGAGGAACCAAATAAATGACTGGACAAAACTAACTAACTAATCTGAAAAACGTAAAAGATGAAAACACGTTTTCTCCTTGGCAAAAGACGTTCATCCTTGATCCAGCAAGTCTGAGGTAACTCCAGCTCCAATTTCTGCAGAAGAAGCTTGTGAACCATCATCATCCACCATTGAAGCAGCAAAAATTGAAGATAATCCAACAGAAATGTGTACATTTCAAAAGTGTGTTTGTTGTGTTATCTACCTCTTTACAACAGGCAACTCTATTTATAGAGATGCCAGGACTGACGAATTAATCCAGCATTGATCTAGAGTTAAACATTTCAAACAAGTCTGAAGAAAATGTTTTGTGTTATCTACCTCTTTGCAGCAAATAGCTTTATTTATAGAGATGCCAAGACTGGCCAATTTATCCAACAATAAACATTTCAAACAAAATAGAAGAAAATGTTTGAAATGTTTTATCAGTTTTAAAAACGTTAAGCTAAACTTAAAATACGTTTAAACTGTTGCTTTATTGCTAGATTGATCCAAATGTTCTACATTCAATTCAAATATTCTGCTGCAAAAAGATAGGTCGGAGCAACACACATGTATGATTTCCACAAGTTCCCTCCAGTCTCCAGTAATACTTAAAGTATCAATTGAGATTTGGACTTAATATAAGTAGTCTCTTTTTGAAAATCCGATGTGGGACAAGTTGGAATTTTTGAACTGTTACAACCCCAATCTCAATATATATTTCCCAAAGCTCACATCAATCCCTCATTTTTTTTCAATGTGGGATATACACTATTCATCATTTTCAATCTAATCTATAAATTAATTAATGTGATTGACATTCAAATTATTAGATTAAAATGTTATTTCAATTAATATAATGTCAATTACAATAGTTTATCGAGTACTAGCTAGTGCATTAAATTAACTTTGGTACAAATAATATGAGAGACCAGAAAGAAAAAGAAAATGTCTCACATTCTCATTTAATTAGTATAGGCCTCCCAATATTAAATAAACTTTCTTTTTTGATGAAATATTGTTAGGAAACTTTACTTCTCATTCGGTGTTATGCCATATACATATATAGTTGTATTAAATTGACTAAGTATTATGGTCTTAATTAATCTTTTTTATTACATTATTAATTTAAAAGCTGTGGTACTTTTGAACAAGCTAACAACAACCATTTTGTTCTTTGGTTGTAAATTATATTGGCTTTCATTTTTCCATAGTTAAAAATGCAATCCCTTGTTATGATTTCTCCTCAAAGTTAAACACCTACTACCACTACAAAAATAAAAATATTAGCAATAAGAATGTTCAATGATAATTTTATATTGTTATTAAATATATGTAATAAGTGACAGTAATTTTTATTTTTGTCACAATAATGAGTTTTTTTTTTATAGTGATAATTATTTTGGAAAAGTTGTAATAGCAAAATAATTGTGCATAATTATGTTGTGATTGGAAATAAATATTGATATTTAGGCCCCCTGATCTATAATTTGTTTACATGTACAAATCAACCCATATTTTACGAAATTACAAAAAACGATCCTGGCAGTAAAAAAAAAAAAGTAGGGGTAGTTTGTGTAAATTATTGACATTTCTGAGAGGTGTATGTGTAATTTTTTGAAAAATAATTGTGGTTTGCATAATTAATGTTCAAGGCTTTAATGAGTGCATACGTAATTTTTCAAAAAGTAGGATGGTTTGTATACATAAACGATAGATTAAGGGTGTAGGTTTAATTATCCCTTATATTATATTATCGCCGAATTATATCACTGAATATATATAGTAGTGATAATTTTATTCATAATTTTTTATCACCGATGATTATATTAATATAAATCAAAATTATTATCATTTAATGCATATCTTTAATGATAATTTGAAAATTGTGACTTGATACCTTATTATCCTAACTAGGGGTACTTTTAATTGATTAAAACAAGACGATAAATGAAGCCAAACCAACCCTTTTATCCTTGTTATAGTGAATGAGATCATACATAACTCGAACAATCATTTGACATAGAGAGAAAATTGACCATTTCTTATGATTTATGTAACTAGAGATATATAGTGTATCATTTTCCAAAAGTAAATTACCCATCTCTCCATGTATTCTTTCCCCTCAATTTATTCTTAATCACTTATTGTTGTAGCTTTTGATCAAATTGGTGTTCCGTCCAGCGATGTATTATCTTCTTTTGGTATTATATATACGAGTCTCGGGGGTTTATTGCAAAAAAGTAGCTCTAGGGTGAAGAAGTATTGGAGTTTATAAGTCACTCAAATTTTTCATCTGCAAACAATATGAGATGTTGGCTACATTATCAGCCCCACAAACGAAGAGTGTGGAAAAGACACATGGGCTCGTCTCATAGACAGCACCAAATGATGTAGCTTACAACTTGACCCCTGTTTCCAGCAAGGTATTGTCTAATTTGACTTTGTATAAGCATCATGGTATTGTCTTGAAAAGACGTCTTGTTAGGAAGAGGAAGTCTCGAAACCTATAAACTATTAAAAATCCTCATTTGCAATCAGCATGTGACGTTTATTTACATCACTTATATATATATATATATACTTCACACGTGGGAGGATGTTAACCCGTACCCACCATCCATTCTTGTGTAAACATATATATGAATACATTTATAATGATTTCTATGCCACATATATCCAGCACATATCTTACCTAAATGTTAGCTTATTAATTGATATGAACAATTTAACTAATTTCTATCAAAAGCTTCTATGTTTGAATTTGCTATCGATTCAAGGAATGTATTAATCGGTACATAACTTGTAAGTATCTTTGTAAATTATTCATCAGTAAAAAAAACAGAATGTTGAAAGATAGAAAATTAAGTGACAATACTATAGTTTTCATTAATATTATATGTACTAAATGACAATAAATTTTATTCTGTCACTATAATCATTGTTATTATTTCAATAACCCTACAAAAATAATATCATTACTAATAATACAAACTCCTGGAAAAATAGTGGAATCAATTCGTTGTTAATTTACCTTATCAACAGAATTGAACAAGAAAAATATTTACCTAATAATTAGCTCATGATTAATAATTTTAGGATCGAAATTTTTTGCGGATAATTTTGCTAGAAATTATACTAACGAAAAATCTGTTGGTAAAATTTAGGAGGCAACTTTGCTATTTTTTTTTTTGCGAAGCCAGCTACAAAGTTTTGCAATATTAAAATTCCTTTCTAATTATTGGAAGAAAATATTTTATTTCTAATGTTAATTTTAAAATCACGAGAACGTAAATCCTTATACCTTACTATAGTTGTTGCTAATTACCAATAAAGTTACTATCTTTTTTAATTTTTCTAGCTATTGGTATAATTTATTGTAGTGTATAATGACAATATTTAAGTAGATCGATATTGTCAGTATAAATAATTGATGACAAAAAATACTATATTTAATATTTATTACTAAGTTGTCACTATAAATATATTACTAATTATTTAAATCATAATTTAATGCACAATTCTCGTCACTATAATTATAGTGACATGATTAAAATATTTTTAATTACAATTTTAAAACTACCAATTAATATTTTATCATTAATTTTATTTCAATAATTTATGAATCTACCTCGACTTATAATGATTATCGAAGTTGAAATCTCCTAAATTCTTTATACCAAAAAAGGAAAAAAAATCATACGCCACATATATAAAATATAAAAAATAATAAAAAGGCAATGTAGTTTTGTAGATGTGTTGTTTAGTGTATCCAAAATGTGTGGGGATGGGGTGAAGAGCTACAAGAGAAAAGACAGACATGAAAAGAAATTCCTGAATGCAAAGAAAATGGGGAAAGTGAAAGGACAGAAGATGATGAAAATCACTTTACAGAAAGTGATTAGCTTTGCTTTTGCAGATATTGCTTTCATACCTTTGATTAAAATGAAAGCAATACGCAATTGCTTTTATTTTTGTACCAACCCCCCCTCCTGCACGTGCCGTGCACGGACTACGTCATTTCAGTTTCATTAATTAGATGTAGGGATTATAATTACATCGTTCTCTTTGAGGTTTTGTGTAATTATTCGTATTTTTTATATAGTTTAGAAAATTATTTCTAATTAATGTTCCTGATATTTGTTCTCGTTTAATAAATAAATTTCTTCATTAATAAAATATTGAATCTGCTAATATAGCAAATCAATAAAAAAAAATTAATGAAATATTTATCACATATTAATTTATTGTAGGTCAAATAATTTTTTTTTCTGATCAAACTAATATTGTATATCTCACATGTTAATGCATGTGAGTAGATATATTTTAATCTGTATAAGGGTAGTTTGGTAAAAAAAAGATTTGTTCAGTTTGCAATAAGTCAGTAATAAGTCAATCGAGTGTAAATATGAAATTCTGTTCTTTTTTTTTTTTTACTATTATCTGTAAATTCGGTTAATTCTGACTAAATGAGGATCTGTTTGATAAACATAAATAAACCTTATGAATATTAAATATAATTTTTTAAACACAAGAGGGTTACATGTAATTACACCCAACATTAAGGGAGAACAGTGTAATTATCCTTTTTATATGTATATATATTAACTCAGATTATCAAAATAGTGAGTACTGATTAATTATTGGTCATATGCGGTACACTCGATATTTGTGCATAATTTAAAAATATAAATAATTAAATATTATTTATTAAAAACATTTGTAGGTAAATTGATAATATAAAAATAATTATGATAAAAATAAATAATTTAAAAAAATATTTGGAGAAGAAGAAAAAGAAAATAAATATAAATACAAGTAAATAACTATATTAGAACATAGTTTTTACCAGAGGTAGATAGTGGGAAAAATGTGGAAGTTAGTGGGTGAAAAAAACAAGCGCTACAAAAATGCAATATCTAATCACGGTTAATTTTCATGGTGAAAAATAAAATAGCCGTAGCAAATAGTCATTGACCACGGTCATACAACGATCGTGATATCTGGAAGGGTGACTAAAATATTTGAGCCATGGCAAATACTTTTACCATGGTATTAACCATGCAATTTTTTTTTTTTCTTGTGGTAAATCTATATTTTTGCATCGATTTTTATCTAACCGTGATTAATAAAAATTATTTACCATGATTTTTAGTCCATAGTTATTGTAATCAATAGTCATATGTTTTTCTAGTGAATGAATAAAAGCAGACAAAATAATAAGAGACACTAAAAGGATGATTTCCCTTAATGTATCACTAGTACATGTGGCACACTCATATATATGTACATAATTAATTTAATTTTTTTTAAAAATAATTATTATTTTAAAAATATAATAATTAGATAAATAAAATATAAAAAAATTGAGAAAAATATTGAAAAAAATAGAAAAGAAAAATGGATGTGGAAATTGAGAGCAGTGGAAATGAGAAGTTGAGAAGAGGAAAAAAATAAAAAATTAATCGATCATAAAATTGAAGACACCAAGATTTTTCTAATTATATTAATGTATAGATAACACTTGTCGCATAATTAATACAGATGATCGACTAATTATGGAACAAGACACTAACTCTACGATTTCTCGGGCCTAGAATTTTCCTAAAACATGATTTATTAATTTTTCTAACGTTTTAATTTTTTAGATGATTTAATTATTTAGTAGTTCCTCCGTCCAATTTTAATATGCTCATTTTGATTTGGTACGAAAATTTATATAACATTTTTATTTGGAATTTTTGGATTGGGTATTTGATTTTTTGGGTAATTATATATTTTGGTATCTGCATCGACCTGATAAAATCAGGTATTAGAGAATGCTCTTTTGCCTATATTTTTCAGAACAGGCACAAAGCAGCAATCATAGCCTCAATTTTGTTTTTAATATATGATACAAATTTCAATATCAACTTTTAATATTTCTTATTTTTATTTCAAACTTTGAAAATTTATATATTTAATTATTTTTAATTAAAGTCGTCTATTCAATTACACAACCAAAAAAGCATTTAAGCTTTTAAAATATTTGGGGTCGACATAAGTCCACAATTTGATGGTAAAATTTCAAATAACCATAATTTTTTTTTTTCTTGAAGAGTAATAAATTTAATATATCAATCTATCATGCTGTCATCTTATTGAGAATAATCACCTCAACTTGCACCTTGAGAAGCCACTAATCTGGTGAAACTCTATCATAGTGTTTGAATTTATTTTTTTGAGTGTTTTATTTTGTTTTGTGATATAAAAAAAAAATAAAAATAAATAAATATGTGTTGAAAATATTGTTTTCACCATCGTTTGGACCTTTTATTAAACTTTTTATTTCTAAATAAATTTTGTTTAATTTTCATATATTTTATGAAGTCGTCTTTCGAATAGAGGTCTAAACGAGCTCGAGCTCGATTTTGATTTTTCTGACTCAAGCTCGACTCCTATATGAAGAGCTCGACCTCGAGCTCAAACTGTTTTTTTTAATTATTATTATTATAATTAGATTAAATTATGGGAATCACCATTTTACATAAATTTATAAGTAATAAAATAGATTGCATAATGTATACTATATTATAAATATACTAAAGTATAATATAAAATTTTAATTTATTGTATAATAACTTATAAATATAAACTACTGATTAGTTTAGTAGTAATATAATTAGTAAGATGTACCCAAAAAAAATCATACTGAATAATTTAAAACTATAGAAAAGTATCCATTATCTAAAATAGTGCAATTGAAATACATAAAGATATTTTATAGTTGAGATTAATATATGTTCACAATCTGTGATAAATTTATATATTTATAAATGTTAGTATTACATTGGTGTAACTATCATCTTATAATGTTGAATAATATGGGTTAATCGGACCATTAAAATTCAGATCAAACCGTTAGATATAATCAAACTTACAGAAAAATATATTTGGTAAAGTTTTAAACTTATTGCATATATAGATGTGAAGATATCGTACTCGAAACATACGAATAATCATTCAAGTCAGTGTATCGTTGAATCAGGCCATGTGATTTTAAATCAAATCATCTGATATGATCTAATGGACACAATTTTATATATTTTTAGATTTGGTATGAATCGGGTACTCGAATTTTATGATATTGTAATTGTTGCATAAACTTTTTGATTTCGTTATATATATAATAAAATAATAATTAAAATAATTAAAATTATTCAACCATCACTATTATTAACAATATCATTATTTTTAGATTAATTTATAGAAATCACTAAATTTCGACATAAATTTATAAGTAATAAAATAGATTGCATAATGCATAGTATGTATCTTGATATAAATATAAAATTCAGAAATAGACAAAAAAAATCATAAGTGAATTACTTGCTAATCTAAACAAGTATAACAGAATACAAATATATATTAAAACATAACATAAAGTTTATATGTGTCATATAAAATAATAATTTGGATTATAAAAAATATTATAATTTACTAAGTTGTTGATTAAATTTATTTTTGTATAAAGATTAAATGTATAAATAAAAGTACCATAATTTATTATTATTCAAAATAAAATGTATAATATTGATTAATAATTACAATATATGGTTAATTTTGAGTATAAAATTAATAAAGTATTGAATATAAAATTAAATATATAAAAATTTTATAAATAAAAATTAAAAAAAATAGAAAAAGCTCGCAAGCCAGAGAGAGTTGAGCTTGAGCTGGCTCGACTCGTCTGCTAGCCCTACTTTTGAATACGATATTTTACTATATTATTGCTAGAGTGTTAGGACATTATTTTTTGCCAAGTTCCGTAATTTTTAAATTACTCTGAAATTTAACCTAGTTTAGAACCTATTAGAATTTTGTTGTTTAAATACCTACAAATTCAATTTTTTCAGGAATTCTTGCAGAAATAAAATTATTTTTACTAATATCGAGTGTTTTTATGGTCGAAAACGGGATCTTGATAGTGTTATTTTCTAAAATTTTATCGCTTCCATTCCGTCACATTAAGTAAGTAAATATAGATCATCTTAATGAATTAAAAATTTAGATTATGTGGCTTTTCCATAAGTTCTCTTAATTGAATTTGCTTCATTACAAAATATATAATATGAGTAATGATATATATATATATATATAAGCTTAATTTCATAGCTTATAAAGTAATATAAACTTTTTAATTGTTAGCTACAACTCCAAAAAAGAAAAAAATTAACGAAAAAACCCCTTGAACCCTTAAGAAAATGAAAAGAAATTTATATGAGCTATAACTCCAAACTAATTCATATATTAATTGTTAAATAACAAGTGCAAGAAGTTAATAACAATTTAAATAAAATGTAACAAGTTTGGCATAATTATAAAAGTATATGATCATTGTTTGAAAATTTATAAATAGCCTCTTATTGTAACAATCGTTTAAGAACGTGTCTCATTTCATTAATTTCTATCAGGTTTCGGCCCATCCAATTTTTTTAATAAATTGATCAAAATAACTTTCTGAATTATAAATATAATTTTATATATTTTCTCAAAAATTTTAAAAATACTTTTGTAGACTAATATTCCCCTTGAATTACTTAATATATTGACCCTCAAATTTTTTTAAATAATTTTTTTTAAAAAAAAATAACAAGAATAAAATAGTAATCTATATAAACATGCACGACCACCTCATTTAAATAGTGATGAGATACCTATTCAAGAAAGCAGATTTTCCTCTTTACATCTCAATGTAAGTTGTACATTTTCCCATAATGTCGACGTAGCTGCATGGTTTCCCCTCTTCACTTCCATTTTATATAGAAACAGGGCCAGTAGGGTCAAACCATACATATATATATATATATAGATACACTCTGTGTGTGTGTATATTGGAGAATTGAGGAGAACAGCTGGGAGGAGACAGTAAATGTTGGGATGGACCCATTTCAGAATGTTGCAGATTATTAATTATTATTATAAATTCATTAAAATTCAAAACTATATATTATTATAATAATAATTATTATTATTATTATATATATGATCAGCAGACTGTAGAAAAATAATAATAGAGGGGAGAGTCAAAAGATGGGCAGAATCATAGGAGACTTTCAGTGCCCAATATATTCTTTTAGTTTGTTTCATACATATTGGATTTTGATTTGATGAGGAACTCATCATCACAACACTAATAATTTAGTGACACTGCATCTGTGTTTTCTTAATTATTAATTACTTTTCAATAATAATTCTCCCCATTAATCATTCATATATATATATATATATATATATATAACATTCACAGCACACTCGATGTGCGTGCTCAGAATTTATATATATCATAATAATTATTTTTTTAATGAAATTTATTTTAATTTCATAGATGATCTAATATGGTTACTGAATTTATTATAAGTGAAACAAAGAACGGGTTGTTTTGAAAAATAAATTTTATTATTATGCACCGACACTATAAGAGAATTGATTATTCCCTGTATTATATATTACTAGGATTTAAAAACTATAGTCCATAAATACTATTTACTATAAAAAAATAAAATTAATATAAAAATTTAAATTTTAATCACAATTAATTAAAATTTAATATGATTTTAGCTATGAGAAAAATATTAGTCATGGTCTTTTCCATAATAAATATTTTGACTGCACATGTTAATCGCCGTAGTTAATTAATATTCACCACGATTCTTTTTTTTTTTAGCTATGATAATTAATTATGATAAAAAAAATTGTATTTCTTTTGGTGTGAAGGCATCCTCTTTAAAATGTTTCAAGACTTTACAATTACAAAATTTTGGGTCCAAATTTAACAAAATATTTGAATATATATGGAACCATTTAACCTAAGAATATAATAGAAAAAACATGCATATATCAAAATGATAATTGCAAAATAATAATAATAAAAAATTGTAGGTCATGTGAGAAATCTTGATCTCACGTGACCTTTCCGGGAATCTAGCTTTTTTTCAATCAACATAATTAATTAATTAATCCTATAATTAATAATAATAATTAATATCGGAGTGGGGGAATTTGGGTTTCCTCCTTTGCTTTCTTTGAAATCATGCCCTCTTTGCCTGTTATTAGTATATTTATATTAGTATATAAAATGTAAACATTGTTCTCAACTTTTTTGACTCTGCCATCATTACTTCAATAATTGTCTTTAAAAAACAAAGTTGAAAAGCACAAAGAATTAGGTGCACGTGGAAATACCCAATGTCAGATCGATGGTATTTTTGACAGCCCCTTTTTCCGCTTTGCCAGACCCTCTTTTTACACACTACTTTTTTTTTTTTTTTTAAAGGATTATAATGGATTTTTTAAAACTTATCATAATTATAAAAATAATTATATATATATTTTTAAAATTTTTGGTTTAGTTATCCTCATACGTCTTTATGCATTAGTTTATGTGAGAATGTATATTTTTAACTTTATAAGGGTAATTCAATTCGAAAAAAATTATTTGACCTACGATATTTCAGTTTTAAGTCAATCGAGTGTGAATATCAATTTTCATTTAATTTTATTTTTTTGTTATATCAGCAAATTTTATAAATTTTTACTAGTGGGAGGACTTATTTGTTAGATGGAAGCAAACATCAGGGGTGCTCGATGTAATTTCTCAAATCACAGAAGGTTTACGTGAAATTACGCCAAAGCTTAGGGGAGAGGAGTATAATTATTCCTGATTATAAATACTCTTTCATTGTTTGAAAAATTACAAATATTCTCTAAAATTACGAATATCTTAACAATTACCCCCTTGTAACAACTCATTGCAAGAGGGTATTGTCAAGATATTTATAATTTCAAGAGTATTTGTATTTTCAAATAATTATGAGAATGTATTTATAATTAAGGTAAATTTTAGATGAGATCCTTGTAATTTACCCTTTTATTTGTTTTTCATTTATTTTTTATTTTTAATTTAATTATATTATTTTAACAAGTTTTATTATCTTTTTCCGATGTTTGATGGGACGTGATTTTTTTTTTTTTTTTTTTGGTGTAATGGATGTGATGAAAATTACGCCAAAACCATTTTTCTATATGGTGCATGATGATACCCTAAAAGCATAGAAAATTAATACTACGTATATATAAGTTTGTTTATTTTTAATTATTTGGATGGGTAAATTGTTTCGGAATAAACTACTAACCTCGTTCAGACAATTTCGGAATATACAAGTTATCATCCTCAATTCGAGTTCCTAACTATATAGGACAAATCTAACAACTAGTAACCAAGTATTTTTCCATTTATTGACCATCATTTAATTGGTCTACCAACACTAACTAATTCTTAATTATTTGGTTTTAATTAGATTATTGGTTAGAGGGAGTCTAGCTAGGTCGAAGCTTAGGGTTTAATTAAACATTTTAGATCTGATTTGACCTACCAAACACTTGAAGAAATAAATAAATAAAGCTTACTAATTAGAGCATACCATTTTATTATTAATTAAAAAAGACATAAGTTTTCAGGGCAAAATATTTTTTTGATCCCATAAAGTGAGGGCAGAATTTTTTTTGTACTATAATTGTGATAGGTGTCGCTTTTAGTCTGATGAAACTCTTAATCATGCATTCTTAGTCCTAAAAGGTCATGTGCGTTATGTTTTGGAACTAAAAAGGTGTTGTGGTTTTGAGACCAAAAGGTCTTGAAATTACACTTTTTGGGACTAAAAGCGACACCTATCATAGTTGTGGCACCAAAAAGAACTCTTCGGTTATTCTATAAGATTAAAGAAAGCGTTTTGTCCTAAGTTTTTAATTTGCGGTTTAGTGAAAGCCATGGGAGGCAAGTAGTCATTACATGCATTTCAATGATGTCTGATCGCCATCACAACTTCTACAGGAATTGGCATCCAATGCCATGTCGTCCAGGCAATTCCACAGTAGGAACCGTGTCCCGTTTCAACAACCGTTCGTTCGTCGTCTTTCATATGCCAATGAAATCTTGTCCGAACAGGAATGGAATACGACGACTGCATGCACCTTATTGCAGTGAGGAATACAACTGATCATGACTAAACAACAAACCACTTCGTCTTTTGTTTGCTATTACTGGAAAATGTGGCAAGTAAAGTTACATGGGACGACACGCATTTCTGAAATTAAAGACAAACATTACTCCTAAAAATTTTGGTAATTCTATACATATATGTCCTAACGGGGCATCACGACATTTGCTGGATACCCGGAATATGTCGTTCTCCATCGGTCCGCCCTATTCCAAGTGAATATTCTTTAAAACGGTAGCGATATAACTTGATTAAGCAACATCTTTATTGTAGAAAAATCTTTACTATTGCATATATATATTATATGTACTTCAAATGCAATCTACCTCTACAAAAAGATGTTATAGGTTTAGGTCCAACAAATTCCTTGGGGGATAACGTGGGATTTATGTGTAATCTACGTCAAGAGTAAAGTTAAGTGAAAAGACGTAATATTATTACATTCTTGTTTAGGTCCAAAGTTTATTGGCTTTTAAGGTATGTTCCTATATATCGTCTCTAATGTCTAAATCTTTTTTTGAAAAAAGAGTTATTTCAATAACTTGGATAGGGGAGGATGTGGAGGTTCTTGTCTGGTCACCACCTATTTTTAAAAAATCAAGGATAAATATATTTTTTTATCTCGTAATTTAAGTTATTTGGTATTTTTTTTCTTTAATTTTCTAGGGTAATATTTTGGTCTATAAGCTTTTTAATTTTCGAGATTTCAATCAATTTTTCATGAGAGTTCACGTCTATCTGCTAGAAGGGTGAAATTCAGCGGGAAAAAAAAATGACTAAATCCGCAAAAATTATAAAGATGCGGGACTAAAATGCTACCATAAAGAACTAGAGGATCAAAATACTGGGCAAAAATGAGATAATAGGAACATTAGGCCCAATTTTCAAATATCGGGTGAGACGCACATGCATTTTCCTGCAAGATGGGGAACTCCAGCAAGAAAAAGAATTGAAATCTCAAAAATAGAAAAGATGTAGGACCAAAATGCTATTGTAGAAAATTAAAGGACAAAAACACCAAATAATCTAAATTATAGGACAAAAAATGCATTTAAGCCCTTAAAGAGAAAATTATGTGTTTGTGCCTCAAGAAATGAATATGACTGCACATGAGATAGCTTGACATAGATACGTCTCTCTTTTGTCTAATGATAGTATGACTTTTGGGCAAAATGGTCCTAATCTAACACTTAATTACGTGTTAGCTACAAAACTATGCATTCGATGAACTTGCAATCCTGTCCAAACTTACTTCTAGTATATTAGAACGTGTTCAAAGTTTCTGGGAAGACTATCTCAATCACAAATTTGCTGAAAAATAGCACTAATTTTCCCAATATAACTCCAATACTTTAGCTCCATTTGTTGACATGCATATTGTGTAATAATAATTGCCCTCGTGGCGGAATCATAAGAGAAGTGGTGGTTGAAGTGTCGTAGAATATAGAGATTTGAGTTAGCACTATTGCTAAGGCGTGTAGCTTTTGGCTTAGTCAAGAACTCAATTTGAAAATAGGACAACCTGCGGAACAATACTATGCTATATAAAGAGGTGGAGGAACCCTCCGTCGATGAATGTGCATGTGGTGAGAGTGTTTCATTATTTCTTCCCGATCCAACCCCTGCACACCCCTCCATAGTGTGGGTCTCGTGGGCCAGTCCTGCCTCGAACACTCACACATGTACTCCACCTTCGAGTATCAATAAGGTTCTTGTTTTGATAGTATAGTTTAAAATTTTCGATTCTATTTCAGTTTAGTGCTAAAATATCGATTGTGACCCTGTATGGGTGTAATTGCTAGTTGTCATGCAGTCCAACAACCTAATTTCACTGTTCTCTCTCCCTTGTGTGGTTATGATCAAAGAAATATATCTTTCGAGATTCTGTCACACGATGATGTACAAGAATTAAAATAATTAATTTAAATGAGGCATTATAGTTGTGACTTGCTTCTTTTTCAATAGAAATTGTTTTTTTTGTTGATTATTGATTTGTCCATATTTATAGATAATAATGTGATGATAAGATGAATAGCGGCTGAGTTCAACTTATCATCAGTTGGTAAGATAATAGAATGAAAAAGAGACTTTAGAATATATTACAAGTCTCTGCGACTCCATTGTAAAGGGAAAATTGCAATTTTCATCCTGTAATTCGGGGGGGGGTACTTTTGTGATGTGCGAATTGATTTTCACAATTTAGTCTTGAACTTTAAAATTTTGGAAAATTTAGTCATTTCCTGCCAATTTGGCCGAAAATTGCATGACTTGCACATGACATAATTAAATAATAATTCCAGTCCTGTAACTTAGGGGTGATTGACATGTTTAGTCTTATATGAATTGATTTACATGAATGACTAAAATTGCGATTTAATCGGGTCATATACAATCACACGCAATTTTCCGGGAAAAAAGGACTAGAATTACGAAAATTTTAAAATTATGAGACTAAATTGCCAAAATCAATTCGTTCCGGACCAAAATTACTATTTTCCCCCACTATAAATATGAGACTCATTGACTCAAGAATGAAATCAACCGATACGTTCACTTAGCTCAATAGGAAACACAAAAATTTTACATATCAAATACGAAGTCGTACTCTTGAGGAGAGTCACCAAAAATCTCCGGGAACTTAAGTTCTGGATACAAAACGAAGACATTGGTCGCATTCTTCTTTTGCAGACGGACAAAGGTCCGTTGCACCTGATGCGAAGTTAGATCAATATGTTCGTAATTCAAATCTTACAAAATTCAGGAGGTTGGTATCCCACTGCCCACGTCAATTTGCTCGATATATGTGTCCTTTTCTAGCTAAGAAAGAATTTCCTCAAAAGGAGTTTGAATTCACTCAAACTCCACCATGAAGTACCTTTTCTGCATAATCCCTCATCCAGGCCATGTCTTATCACTTGTTCAAAGGCAATGCTTTTCTGTTAGGTGGATGGGAAAAATGAAAAGGTCAAGAAAGAATGAAAAGAACATCCATCGTATACTCAAATCAAAGGAGACGTCCTGTAATGAAATTTTTCCTTAAATGAAGGGGAACATCCTTTTACGTTCATCAAGAGATTTGGTTTAAATCCATCATCCCAAACATTACTGATAATAATGTTGTCCGCAATACAAAATCAATCCATGCATCTTTCATATCCATCGCCTTTCCCTTGTAAGAACAAATTTTTTTTCTCATTAAATTATTGCACCAGTAAGATAATGTGTGGAAACAATATCCTAATAGTAAACTGAAGTTTGTTGAAAAATGAGAAAATCTAAAGAAAAAAAATCAGACAATATTTGAAACAATGGAATTCCGTAACGAATGGCGGCCCCTCATGACAAAAGATGATCGCGTACGTACATAAGTAGACCGCCCGTAACTCATTTAAATCAAAAGTTATGACTGTTTGAAATCTCATCATTAAACCATTCACTTTATGCAATAAACTTTTGGCTTTCACTGATATGAAAATGCCCCAAAATGTATTCATCTTTTATTTTACATTACATGTTAATGTCAAATTTTAATATTTAAATTTGGCAATATAAAAGCACGCATAAAGATTTACGTAATTCAAAATTGGACTATACAGACTCACGAAATTTGGTTGAGAATAGCCTAACATCCTGACAATAATCTGAGATTTTTCAGTCGAAATGATAACTATAGAAAATATGAAAATGTTACAAAAATTGATTAAAAATAGAAAAATATAAAGAATTACCAGGACGACGGTCAAAATAATAAAATTTTCAACGAAATGTGGCCCCTTGCGAAGATTGTGGGGTTCTCCTTTCGCAGACAATCAAAACGGCAGGTAGATCGCCCCTTACTCTTCCCGAATCAAAAGTTATAGCCGTTTCAAATTTCATCGTCAAACGACGTAGCAAGACACTGTACTTTCAACTTCTGCTTAACCAAATGCTCCTAAAATGCATCCATCTTTTGTTCAACATCATCGTTGGGCTTAATTGTATCTTTTGTTCTGTATATTTGAGAATTTTTTACAGTTTTGATCTCATAAAAAAATTATTTTATGATTTAGTCCACTAATTTATTAATTTTCATCAATTAATTTCCCTTTTTCAGAAATTCCAAAAATCTTCCCATGCATGAAACCTCCCCATGCATGTCTCATGAGGGCATAAAGTTGGGGGGGGGGGTTTGATAATTCCAAGCAAAAACGTCCACAATTTAAGAAAATGTATAAGAGTAAGATTAAATTGTCAAATCAACTTTTTACATGACCAAAATTTCCACACACTCGTAGGTATACAATGCCAAAAAATCAAGCAATAGAAAGTTTGATTTTGAACTTCAATCCAAGATCTCACTTAAAATTCTCGCCTCAATCAAATTTAATTACAGTTGAACTGATCGCATAACAAGTACATTAATATATAATTAAAAAATAATTAATTAAATAACAAATATAATATTATATATATATATTTATCATTTAATTGGTCCGATCCGACCAAATTTGATATGAACAAATATTTGGAAACCTCAATTATGAGAATACTTGAGTTGTTAATGAGGTTGTTAATCCACCTAGATGAAATGTGAACTACACTTACCTAATGTTGTCAAAAATTTCAACCATATCTCCCACCTCTCCTAGTGGAAAACAGCCAATTCATTGCATGCTTCATTCTTTAATTAAATCTCCTCTTCTTTGAACTATATAGAAGTCTCAAAATTGAATTCAGTTGTTTGACAATTGATGGTATCAATTAATTCTAAAATTCAATTCGAGCCCACGTGAAAAAAACAAAAAAAAAAAAAACACATGTCGACATTATATTTGTCTATAGACAAATAATGTCATAGTCTAGTAATTAAAATTGAGATTTTATTAACAAATTTAACGTCAGGTGTTGGAGTCCAACAGAACGTATCTATATCTATAATCATATAATTTATCATAATTTTCGTGTAATCATATAAATTTTTTGTTTCTACACGTAATATATATATATATATGTATCTATGTGCAATAAAATTCATTGAATTAATGTCGACTTTTGGTTGCATATATATCTCTCATGTTACAAACCGTTAAATTGAGTGGAGCAAGTGTAGATTATTACAGTGAGGTTGGGGCATACAAATTTGATCTTAGTCATTAAATGCCTTTACTTCGCTTTGAATAGCTCCCTCCTACTCTTGTCGGGAGTGGAACAGAACAAGACCATACATACGAAAATTGTGCTAATTATTGCAGTATATATTTAATTGATGATCGTCATTATCTCCAAATTAACAGAGGAAATTAATTGAAAACAATAAAGAACTGTTGCATGGGGTCCCATAATATCAAATGCTGAAGAACAGACAGAAAATATGAATCGAAGTTATTGTTTGTACACATAATAGTGGTGCGTACGTAGTACACACACTATGTTACATTCTTGTCAAACTTAGTGCTATTTAATTGGTGCTATTTAGTCATTAATATGTTTGTCTCGTGATAATGTTGCAGAAGGGCACCAGAGCTACAGTATGGTACATATATATACTTCAATGATTATTTCTTTTTTTTTAAAAAAATATAATTCTAGTCCGATAATTTATGAGGGTGGTATTTGTAATTATAGGTGTTGGCATTTTGGTCATATAAGAATTAAAATTTATGATGTGGTCCATTACTTTTGTAAATTTATAATTTGAGGACATATTTTGCCAAAAAAAATCAAAATTTGGCCAAAAAAACACACGTACAAGTCACTTGCATGTGTCCTCAAATTTAAGCTAGAATATGACCAGAACATGCCAATTTACGGCAAAAATTAGAATTTCTGCAAAATGTGTCGTCAAATTATGAAATTAATAAAATAATATATCAAATTGTAAGTTATATTTTTGTAAGGACCAGAACGCCAAACGCCTGTAATTATAATTATTCTCACTAAATCATCACTCTACATGCAACTTTATGTACGATTTTTTTCTATGGATTCTTGCTAATAATAACAACTTTTATAAATTAACAATTACTATTAAAATTATGAAATTTATATATGTGATAAAGTAAAAAATATACATAACTGGTTGCACATTAATCGAAGTTCTATTTCCCCCCTCAAAAAACTTTTTATTTTCCATTTTTCAGATTTTTTTCTCTTATTATGCTATTTTTTTTTAAATTGCCGCGGTTAATTGCCAAATTAAATTCCCAACAGGGTTAAAATTGTCTTTTTTATATAATTACAGGATCAAAATTGTAATTTTCCCCATACCCTAAATCTCATATCTCAAATTTTCTTTATACAAAAAAAATAAAAGAAGGAAAAAACCAAAGAAAAAACCAACTTGTTGAAAGCCACTAAGAGTTTGTTTGGTTAGGGTGAAAAGCGGGTGTATAAGAGAAGTGAAAGTAAAAATGAATGTATAAGAATAAGTTTGATATTTAGTTAGGGAGAATATATGGAGGAAAAGTAAAACTGAATGTATATGAAACCCTTCTAGAGTTTACTTTTATTTTCATCCAAAATTGGACAGAAAAGTGAACGTATAAGGCCAAAAAAATAAAAAAGTACTTATTTTATTTTTATTTATCCTATTATCCTTATATATAATATTTCTGTAATTCTTTTCTCATTTCTGTTGAGAATACCGATACATATTCTTTGATAAAAGATAACTAAACCACCAACGGAAGTGCTGGTGTTTAAATTTTATTTGAGTGCATCTGTAGTAATTTTTATTTTATTTAAATTGATTATCTTAGAATAAATTAGCAGTACTCACTTTTATGAATATTTTTTTTAATAAAAAATATTCTTGTTCTTGTTTATTTGATGAATATTTTTATTATTAAGATTTTTAATTTTTTAGTATAGTATTAACTTATTTATTTTCTAATACAAAATAAAAAGAAAAGGGATAATCAGTAGTATTATAAAAAATAATTTTTTCTTCTCAATTTATTTTGCTCGCACCAAACAAAGAGAAGCGCATACTAAACAATTTAAAGAAAAACTATTACTCTTTTCCTCCTCCGTATCTTTTCACTTCCTCTTCCCATTTTCTCTCGCGTAAAACAAACGAATCCTAAATAAGAGTATGCACACATGATTTTCTTAGTAATATATATACATATATATATATATATATATTAAGACAACTAGAAGAAATATAACTTTTGGAGAAAAAAGAATATTTTCGTCCTATAACTTTATTCTGAATTCGTTTTAGTCCTTCAGCTATCAATTTTGCATAGATTTGGTCTTTCAGCCTAATTTACGACTCATTTGCCCTTTTGATGATAAGACTAATTGACCATCCTTAATATAAATAAATATTTTTCTTCACTAAACTTAAATTCTTACACCATTCTAAACGAGCATTAGCTATGAGATATAAAATGAATGGATGTATATATGAATTAAAATTATTCTTGAAAAGCTGTGTAGGGTTAAAATTATCCAATATTGGGTCAAAGGACTAAAATTAAGCAATTTTGAAACATACTGAACTAAAACTAAAACGATTAAATTTGAAGAACTAAAATTAATAGCAGACAAACTTAAAGGACTAAATAAATATTTTTTTTAACTTTTATCATAGTTAATTACTATGATTAAAAAAAAATCATGTTGAAATTAAATTAATCACAATTTTGCAATATTTATTCATTGTTATTTCTACAAGTGAGATCAAAATATAGACATAATTAAAAATCATGACAAATCATTTTTACCTTAGCTAAAATAGTGAATTGTGGCAAATATTGAGATTAACTCTCACCATCAAAATTTAAATTTTCGAATTAATATTATTTTAATCTTAATAGATAATATTGATTCATTGTATTTTTAAAATCATAATTATTTAATAGTGTAAAAAGATTAAATATTTATTGTAGTGATTCTTATTACAGTGAAGAACGTAAACAGCTCCAAATAATAGTGATTCTTAAATATTTTTTGAGACAAGGGCCCCAAATCCCTTGAGCTCTTTGTTATTTGATTAATGGAAAGTTACTACACAAAAAATTTTTGTTAAAAAGAAATAAATAACAAAAAAAAAAAAAAAAAAAAAAACCCGTAAACAGCTAAACAAAAAACCATATAAAAATTAGCAGCATTAAATGCACCAGCCAAACACCGTCCATGGACTTGTGTCATTTAGTGCAACATCGTAGAATGTACCATAGTTACTTCCGCCGTTTAAAACGTAAAATTAAATAAATAAATTAAAATTAAAATATATTTTTACCGATTATTAATTTTTTTTTTCTTTTGGGGAAAAAAAAAAGAGCATTAAAAGTGCTGGAGAAGTTACTTCCCGATAAGATGAGATCATTATTAATAGGATCCCTATAATTTAAAAAAAATTATATATATATATATATCTACCCTATGATTCAGCCTAGGGTTTTGAAAATATATATATATATATATATATATATTATACTATAGAAAAAATGAAAGGCTATTTTTACTGACAAACGGCGTTATTTACACCGCTACAGTAATTTTTATTAAAGTCAAAAATACCCTTCAACTAATAATATAACGAACTTATTCAAGTTTTTAAATTTTATTTTAATTGATAAATTAATTTTTCTTATCTTTTCTTTTTTTTTTAAATTTAATATATTAGTACATATATTTTACTCTTATATAATATTTTTTAAAGTGTAAAAAATTATTTATTATATACATATAGAAATGACGTGTCACAATAATGTATATATATATATAGAGAGAGAGAGGTAATTAAATTAGAGAGTAAATAAATGAGGGATTGATGTGGAGGAAGACATAATAAAACCTAAAATGCAAGACAGAGTTGTTGAAATATTTAGAAGAGAATATTTGGGAGTATGTAAAGGGAATTAGAAGGTAATGTGGGTTTTATTTTGCTCTTAATTATGCACATGCTCTCTACCCCCATACACTACCAAACAAACACCCCTTTCTACTCTCTCTCTCTCTCTCTCTCTCAAGTCAATGGGTCTACATGTACTCTGTTTGCATGTATTTGTGTGTACATACAAAAATTATAATATATAGAGATAGGTACATATATATACATATACGCCCACCTCATGATATTTAATATTTTATGTATGAACCATGGTTAGTTGTTGGGGGATAATACACTTTCCTCCACTCAAATTTAATGTAGTTATACATAAATTTTTTGTGGTTTAAAAAATTATATTTAGAACCCTTAAAATTTGCTTCCGTCTAATAAATAAGTCATTTTGTTAGTTAAAATTCATCAAATTTGCTGATATGAACAAAAAAGTGGAAAAAAATCTATATTTACCCCCAATTGACTTATTACTGATTTATTGTAGACCAAATTTTTTTTGTGACGAAATTAACCTCATATGTTTTCGCACGTTCATGCATGTGAGGAGGTATATTTTTATTGTTATAAGGGTACGTAGTTTAGTCAGAAAAATTTATTTGACTTACAATAAATCAATCGAGAGTAAATATCAAGTTTTATTCAGATTTTATTATCCACATCGACAAATTTAGTGAAATTTCACTAACGAGGGGATCTTTTTATTAGACGGAAGATGTACTTTTTCAAATTGTAAAAAATTTACGTGTATAATTATACAAAATCTCATAGGAAGATGGCGTAATTAATTGTCCCTAGTTTTTATATATAACATATATTTTATTTTAATGTGATGTCTCATTTGTTTTGTACAGTATATTAAAATTACATGTACCATAAAAATAATTTTTGAATTATACATTTGGCGCTGGTATATATTGTAGAATATATTATAAAACTAAAATAGTTAATCTAAAATATTATCACAATTTTATTCATTTTTATTATTCTTAAAATATTTTTTTATTTTCTAAAATGGAATGTTCTGCTTTCGCAATTACCCTCTCAATATGGTTACGGATATGAAATCACCGTTCACTAGAAGCAGTTTAATATTCAATTGTGGTTAATTATTATAATTGAAATAAATAGTCGTAATAAATAATTATTGACACAGTCATACAATGATTGTTGGTCGTGATTTTTATAAGTGTGGTTAAAATATTTATCATGATTAAAAATTATGACAGTAACGTTTGTTGTACGTAGCTCATAGTCACGGCAAAAATATATACTTTACATGATGGATAATCTAAATTTTTACATTAATTTTTATTCAACCATAGTTAATAATAATTTTTTACCATGATTTTAATTCGTATACGATAAAATTATAGTCACTAGTAAATTTTGTTTTAGTGATTTCTCAATTTATCGTGATTTTTTTAATTAGGAAAATTAATTATACCAATAATATATATATATACACAAAAATAACTGTCTTTGTAGCTGATATCATCTTGTTCAATTGTGAGTATTCATATCATGAGATTAAATCCATAATAGTCATAATTAATTAAATTTTTAATCTACAATTACTTAAACAAAGAAATGAAAAGAAAGAAGCTAATTATACAAATAAGAAAAAGCTTGTGACATTTTGACTACAAGACTACATGCATAAAAAAAATTATGACTTTTCGTTATTGTTATTATCATGGTTAAATATAATAAAATTATAGAAAATGTGATTAGTCCCGATTATGCAATAATTATTAGTTGTTGTTTCTGTAAGCGAGGTCAAAATATTAACTACAATTAAAAATTATAGCAAAGTAAAAATTTAAATTTTCACAAACTTTGTTTGACCGAAATAGTAGTATTGATTTGTAATAATTTTTAATATATGATAATTTATAGTGTAAGTAATGATCTTATAATAATAATAATAATAATTATTATTATTATTATTATTATTATTAATTAGTAGTAGTAGTAGTATTTTTGTAGTGATGAATTCTCAAAGAAACACAACTTTAAAATATATGTTGGCTTCTCATTTTAATTAATTCATTAAAATTAAGAAGAGCACCTCGTTGATATTTTTTGATCTATTTTTTTAATGATGAATTAATTAATTTATTTTTGTTTTATTTATCTAACTTTCTATTTTTCCTCACTATCTTTGATAGGTTTTTTATGCATCTTTTTTTTACATTATTTTTTTTTAAATTTAATATTAATTTTATTTGATATACAGATTATTAAAATAATAAATATTTTATAAATCTATATATTGTTTTAAATAATATTATATAATTTAGAGAGAGATAGAGTATGTAATAAATTACTAATATATAAATATAAATAAAAATGGGAGATAGAGACAGCGAAAGAAGAGAAGAGGGTGGGGGAAAAGGAATCACAGAAGAGGGTTAACTTTCTGTTTCAAGAATTTTAACCCGTCGTCTACGGAGAAGGAAATCAAAAAGTGACCATATATCCTTTTATGTTTCGAATACCTTTTTTCTTATTTTCTTGTTTTATTTCTTCATTTGTTTTCTTGACAACTAGTGACGGATCGAGGAGAGAAGAACCCTCTCCTTCTACTGTCCTTTTCCAAGATATACGAATTTTACATTAAACCAGACATCATATCCACCCCATCCACCCCCCGCCCCCCACACACCCTTCTTCTATTCTTTTCTGAATTCTTCATCTTTTTCCATTCCCTTTGTTTCTGAAAACTCCCCATATCTCTACTTCTCTCTCTCTTTCTGCACCATCTCCATTTGAAGATCACTCTTTCTCTCTCCTCTTTACCTTTTGAAGCTTAGAGAGAGCTGCAAGTCTTTTCGCCACTTTACAAGGGGATTTAATCCCTCCCAGCAAATCTCCAAGAAAAAAAGATTGAGGCTTTATTCGATCTTTACAGTGTTGTCCCTTTGGATGAATTCTCTTCTTCCTTCCTGTTAATTACTCTCATGATGATGATGATGATGTTCTTTGTCCGAAGATAAAAAGGAAGTCCAGCAGCAGCTTCCACTTCACTCTAGTACTCGCCGTAGGTTGTATCTATCTATCTATTATTACCAAATCTCCCACAGCTATAGCTTGGAGAGGGAATTGTGTCAATCTCATCATCATCATCATCATCTGCTCCAACTTTTGCTGTCCGTCCGTGTGCTTTTGTTTTTGCACCCATATTTTATTTCACTTTTTCAGACCATATCTTTAGATTATAAAATTTGCAAGAGAAACACACACACACACACACACACACCCCCTCGACACTCACATATTTGGTTTCATTACAAGAAAATCTGAGGTTGCTAGAAAAGAAGAGAGGAGGAAAAAATGCCCTTAGAAGGGATTTTCTTAGAGCCCTCTTCAAAGCCAGTTCCTGATCTTTCTCTCCACATTAGTCTACCCAACTGCGATTCATCCTCGTCATCAAGAAGCAGCAACACCAAAAACGACGCCGTTTCCAGCTTCGATCTCCCGGTGAACATCAGCAGCAAGCCCAAGGGCTGCACTTCCTTCACCGATCTCTCGTTAGCTCACCCGGCGAACGACGAAAAAGTTGAGCTCTCGAACAGCTTCGGAAGAACTCATCAAGAACAAGAACAGCCACAAAACCCTTATCATCATCATCACCACCGTATCTACCAGCCCAACCACCAGTTAAATCATCATCAAATCAATCATGGGGACTCACCTTTTGATTCATCGGACGGATTACGGCCCATAAAGGGCATCCCGGTTTATCCTAACCCTCCATTCCCATTCTTGGCTCTGGACCATTCCACCAGAGAGAAGGATCCAAAGATGCGGTTCTATCAAATGTCTTATCCCTCTTGGTCATCACCATCCTCTTCGTCTTCTTCCTCTTCATCGCCTTTCTTTGGGGGTGGTTTGGACCATCATATGCCATTGCTGAATCTGGGCCCTAACGGTTCTTCCACGGCGGCAGCCTACCACTGCGGCGGCGGAGGTGGAGGAAGATTTAGTGGGCTGTCGTCGTATCAGCTGCATCATCACCACAATCATCATCATCAGTACGGTATGGGGGTTTCTCATCATGAGGGTTCTCATCATGGGATTATGCGGTCAAGATTTCTCCCAAAGATGCCTGCAAAACGTAGTATGAGGGCTCCAAGAATGAGATGGACCAGTACTCTCCACGCTCGCTTTGTTCATGCAGTAGAACTTCTTGGTGGCCATGAAAGTAATTTTACAATTCACTATTTCTCGATTTTCTTTTTCTTTTGGGTTCTTGATTTTGTAGTTGTTTTGCTTCTTACATGCTTAATTTCTTCAAAAATGTTAAAGGTTTTTATTTTGTGGGTTTTTGGTTTTTTGTTTTTCTTTTTTAACTGATTAATTTCGATATTTAATTAGGGGCTACTCCGAAGTCAGTGTTGGAGCTCATGGACGTCAAAGATCTCACTCTTGCTCATGTCAAGAGCCATTTACAGGTAGCTATGTATATGCATAGACAGCCTAGACTGAGAAAACATAGGAAAATTGTAGTCAAAGGAAAGAAGCCCAGAAAATTTATCTTTGTCTGTGTGTGGGTTAGGTAATAGGAATGTGTGGACTCCGTTTATTTCTCCGGCACAGTAGCCGATGAATGCAGACTGAATGAATGGATTAAAGAAAAGGAGAGAAGAGAAGTCTAGAGAGAGAGAGAAAGAGAGAGAGAGAGAGAGAGAGAGAGAGTTGCAGTACGTTAGTAGAATGATATATACTATAAAGAGACAAAAGCAAAGTCATCATTTTTCAATAATACAGCTCATTACTACTTTATCAAACATCAACCTCGTGATTAATGATCAAGCCCCAGTCCAGGACATCACTCAGAATCCCCACGACAACTTCTTCCAGTAGTACTTTCCAGTTAATTTTTTTTGCATCCCCAGAATGTAAGAAACCACATTATTATTACCAGTTCAACTCATATTGTGCTGATCCAAGTCGTAATAATTCATAGTATTTGATATTTTCATATTCCTTTTTACAAAACACTTCTTTTTATTTTTATATCAGCAAGAGTGCTAGACAGAGATCTTATTAACCTTGCAACTATTAATCTTTTTCTTTGTTCTATATAATTCTTGATTTTCATCGACTCTATCGTCTTAAATTTGAGTATGTTCTTCCCTATGCAGATGTATCGAACTGTTAAAACTACTGACAAGCCCGCGGCTTCCTCAGGTACTATATGGAATAGTGTGTTTTTGGTCAAAAATGAATTATATTATGTAATTGGGAATACATCAATAAAATGCATGCATTGCCTATATACGTATGTTATTGCAACATCAGTCTGTCTTAACGTTTCTGGGCTTATTGTTCTTGTTGATTTCTCAAAGGGCATTCGGATGGATCCGGTGAAGACGATCTCTCCACAATAGGCAGCGGGAGTGCCGACAGGACCGGCTTGCGGCAGTTCATGGAACAAAGAGGCCCTTCCGATGTCTCTCCGCGACAAGAATCCGATGTTAACAATTACCCTGCAGCCACATTGTGGAGCAACTCCTCAAGGTACCGTTTGCTTAACTCAAGAACACACACATACCAATGTGTGTGTGTGTGTGAACACATGGAAATACACACACACACACACACACACACATATATATATATATATCTAAATATTATATGCCCACGTCCACCATTTCCTTTTACTTTTCCTTTCCCTTTTGCATGGTACCTGAAACTCTCAGAAACGCAAACTCACGTCCATCATTTTATTTTATTTTATTCTTAAAATTAAAGGATTCATACACACTGCAGCTTTTGCTTTTGTTCTCTGTTTCTTGATAGATAGATCTTCCTTTTTTCTTTTTTAATCTTTTATTTCTTGAAGATTTTCACCTGAGATTAATTAATTAATTGATTAGATTAGATTATGGGATGCTAACAAAAGTTGGGGAAACACAATTCAAAAAGCCGAATTAAGATAAGAGAATTAAAGCAAACCACTCGTATACTTTTTCTTTTCTCTTTGGAATAATTTTATTTTTCTTTACTACTATATATGTACTCGTAGAGTATTTAATTCTTCAAACCCTTGTTCTTAATATTCTCTTCACGAGGACTATATACATATATATGTATATATTTGCACATAAGACCAAAAACAGAAAGAAAAATGAGCAGTACGTATCTTGACTTAAGTGCTCTCCTTTTCTTAAAGTACTACAGATTGATTTTTGTCGATATTCTTGATATATATATATATGTATATATGTATTTATTTATTTATTGTTAGGACACTGTTTGGGACCAGGTTCTTTGTGATCACTTGTTTCCTGCAAGATCATAATCTTCTTTTTCTTTTTCTTTTTTCTTTTTTTATCTCGTAAATATTCACATAGAACATTATTACCGAGTATCGAATTTTATTCTGGTAGTGGTTTTTATTCTAATCTCGTACTTTTTTTTTATTATGAGAAAATAAAGAACATGAATTAATTAATCCATTAACATACACCAGCTTCACACGCATTTTTAAGGATGTAATGTTGAGTATATATTATTTCTTTTTAGTTTTACGTTTTAGTTTTGAAGTGTCAATTATGTGTTTTTTTTTTTATATATATATATTTATTAAATTGAAATGCATGTAACTAGATTAAGTAATGACGATGCACTTGTTTTATAGACAGTTGTGTTAAATTAATATATTTTTATTTAAATAATACTTGATGATAGTCGTATCTTTTATTGATTTTAGGCTTGTTAGTTGGATCGTCATGATTTTTAATTTAATTAATATAGTTTCAATTTCTAAGTGTAAATATGTGTTTTTATTTTTATATTAATTTTTTAATTGAAAATGTGATTGGATTAAATGATGAAGTTGTACCTTTTTTTAAGACCCACGGTGGTATCAGATCAACATATTTTCTTTTTGAACAAATACTGGTAGTTGTATTTTTTATTGAATTTAGACTTGTTAGTTAATGTCCCGCATTAATATATATATTTTTTAACGGATGAAAATAATAAAATGCTTTAACCAAACACATACGGAAACAAATGTATTTGCACATTTTCAGACAACTAAAATTTAAGACCAAAACCTACATTAAAATATATATGGAATCGAAACAAATAGTCTGAAATCAAACATGGAAAAACCTAATACATATCTAATTGCTGCTGTTTTCCTGATTATGACTGATCTTTCAGTTTTGTACGTTTGCTGTGAATAGGAGAGATCCAGAGTTCTCTTTTAACTTCTTTCCGAAGTTACTGTTTCCACATTTGGGTGTTTGAGTTTTGAGGGCCTCTTAAAGTCAGAATTTCAGTTCAAACTTTTACCAAATTGATATCAACAAATGCTTCATATGATGCTGACATTTTTTAAGTTACTGTAGGAAGGTTAAAATAAATTATTTTCATTGTTACTTATTCAAAATTTTAATTCGGACTCAATTTGGTCAAATTTGAATCAATTATGTGACAAGTATAATATATTATATTTGTTTTGTGATTGATGCACAGTTCAAGAAAAGTGACCAATCAATTACTCTTGTCAAGTGATTGGATTAGTTCGCCCAAATTTAATTTGAAAAAGAATTTCTCCTTTATCTTAGACCCCATTGCATATGTTTTGCTTCGAGCATTCTCATAATTATTTCATTGTCTTTAACTTTTTCTTTTTTTTGAAAATTAGATTTTCTATTTTTATGGGATTGTTTGAAACTTGGACATTATCTGAGTAACTTATGTTTGAGATTGTTTCCACCCATAATTTAATTAATGATCATTTTACTTGTACGAACATTAATGTATGATCTTAAAAAATATTTATTTATTTGAATCAAATTTGGTCCGACGCAATTGATTATTATATATATGGGGTAAATATTATTGTAATCTGTTATTTTGTCCATCATCTTTTTAGGATTGTTCGACAATCAAATGATAAGTATATATACATAATTCAATTATAATAGTTTGGTTGGTGTATGTGCATGCATTTCTAATATTTCCATTCTAATAAAGCGACTAACACAATATATATAAAGAAGTTCTTACAATAAACATGGATGTAAAAATATAAAATATTAGTGTAATAATCTAAGATATAAATTTAACTATCGAAGTGCAT
Source organism: Sesamum indicum (assembly GCF_000512975.1). NCBI lineage: Eukaryota > Viridiplantae > Streptophyta > Magnoliopsida > Lamiales > Pedaliaceae > Sesamum > Sesamum indicum. Next base: position 5,066,484 of record NC_026152.1, read on the forward strand.
GATTTGATGTTTTTAGAGTAGCTTTAACATGTTTATCTATCAAAGTTTTGTTGCTTGTTCTAACAAGAATTTTCTATTGCAATCTTTAATTGTTGATTTCCTCAGCAGTCGAGAGGGTAGCTGGTTACAAACGAATGCTGGCGAGACTTCACATAGCCTCATCGGATCAACGCCGTTTCCATCACAGTCGACTTCTGGTCATCTTATGAGGTAAAAGCTCAACTCAACTTATACGATTTTTTTAGGGCAAAATGTTCTTTTGTTCTCATAAAATAAGGGTACAATTTATTTTGGTATCACAACTATGGCAAGTGATGTTTTTAGTTCCATAAAACACAAAATCACGTCTCTTTAGTCATAAAAAATATGATTTTGGAATTTTTTTAGTCCAAAACCACAACATACATGACTTTTTGGGACTAAAGATATGTAATTATGAGTTTTATGGGACAAGAAACGACACCTGTCAAAGTTTATGGTACTAAAATAAATTCTGCCCTTATTTTTATGGGACTTAAAAAGTATTGTACCCATTTTTAAGTGTAAATTACAACAAGCTCTATAAGGTTTGTCATAATTATAAATTAATACTCTGTTATTGTTTCAAAAATTTTAAATACCTACTAGAATTAACAGTTGTGTAGCAACTGCCCTTCATGATAGTCTATTATAGAAGGATATTTGTTAGACGACCATTAATTCCAAAAGAATATTTGTAATTATAATAAATTTCTAAAAAGCCCGTTGTAATTTACTCCTTTTTAAAATGTCAAAGAGTAATTGTGCATGATTACGTTGAGGTGCATGGTCTATGTGACTAGTAAATGGAGTAAATTATATTTATGATATATAGTTCATATATATACAGTTTAAGAAAAGTAGTCGATAAATATATAAAAATTACGGTAATACTATATATGCTACATACTTAGCATTACATGTTGTTAGAAAACATTAGGAAAAAGTATTATTTTAGTCAGCTAAGTATGCCTAATTTTAATTTTAGTCCGATAATTATGTCCATTTTTGTTTAGGTCTAGCAACTTACGAAATTGCTTACTTTTAGTCCGCTGGCTGATTTTCGGACAGTTTTATCCCTATGCAACTTTTGAAAGACAGTTTTAGTCCATATGCACTCATAGGGGTAAAATTGTCTGAAAATCAGCCAGAGGACTAAAAGTAAGCAATTTCGTAAGTTATTGAACCTAAATAAAAATGGACATAGTTATCGGACTAAAATTAAAATTAGGCATACTTAGCGGACTAAAATAATACTTTTTCCAAAACATTATACACAAGATTTGCTCAACTGCAAAAATTGAGAATTTAAAAAATTACGAGGATTTCTTTTTTCAATTCATGAAAAATGATAAATTAATTGACTAAATTACCAAATTAATTATTACGGGATCAAAACTGCCACATCTCCATATATTACGGACAAGGCTGATAGTATTTGATTAATGGTGGCCTCAGCTTTTTCATTTTCATGAACAAATAACATTATACTCTAAAATTATTTGTAATTTATATATTATATATGGTGAGTTATATAATTCAAGATTTAGTAGTACTGTCTGATTCTCGTTAGTATTATGAATCAAACTTTATCGAATATGTCCATTAAAGGGAAAATAACACTTGTCGTCTCGTAACTTACGGTGATTTCATTTTTGATCCTGTAATCTCTAAAATTGACACTTTTGGTCCCATTATACCTTCCCGTTAAATATTTTAATAGAATTGTTAGGACCTTTACCTTTTGGTCGGACACTTTTATACGACCACATGCCCGTTTTTTATTAATTATCTAACAGAAGGTGCAGTAAGACCAAAAGTGTCGCTTTTTGAAAATTACTGGAGCAAAAGTGAGAATTTCTTAATCAAATGGGACCAAAAGTATTGGAAAGGCTCTAAGTTACGAAACGGGAATTACAATTTTCCTAAGTACGATCAAAGTTTTGTAATAAATTGATTAATGTAGTAAATCTGAACAAGCAATTAACAAATTGCAGGAAAGCAGCCTCCAAAGAGCTATGTAATGTCCAGTTCTGATCATATGCACGCAGCTTGGAGTTTGAGGATGAATTAAGGTGGAATTTTGGGGGCTTACCAATCTTTTTCAGGGGTGTTCTCTTTTGTGAAGGAGAAAAGAGGGCATGAATATATATTTAAAGAGCCTGTTGTGATGAAGCAATTAGGAAATTAATATATATTGTAACTTTTTTTTCCCTTTATTTTTCACTAAATTTTCCTTCTCTTTCTCACTTGGATTTTGGATTCCAATGAGTTTGCTAATGTAACAAATCTAGCTATTGGATATATTTCTATTTATTTTATTTTATTTTATGTGTTTTTACATATCGAATGATGTAATTAGTCTTTAGAAAAAAGCATGCATTGGGAAACAAGAAAAGTGTAGAGTCCGTAATTAATTTGCAATACTTTAGAATAAGTACATTTTAAGTTTGAGTTTTAGGAGATACTTTTTAATTTACTGTTGGGAAAATCAGTTTCGACTTTTTAAACACTTTAAATAATAATAATAATGATAATAAATAACATTTCTTGTCAAAACATCTGATTTGTTACGATTTTCTTACATTGTGTTTCATAAGTTTGATTATTTTTAGTCCTAACGAGACTTTTATGTCTAATAACTAAGTTATGAGGCTATTACTTCAAACACGTGCTGGACTAACGGTCCCGTGACTTCTCCATTAATTATTCACTATAAAAACTTAATTTTTGCTACACTATAAATAACTTCGAGTAAAAGATCGTGATAAATCAATACTATTAACCACCGCTAAACAAAATCAAAGCAAAAACTTAAATTTTTACCATCTTTAATTAATATTCGCCATAATTTTTAGACATAGTCAAAACATTTGCGATGGTTTTGCCCATGGTTAATGTTTTGACTACACCTGTAGAAACTACGGTTAATGACTGTTGCAAAGCCGTGGTTGATTTGCATTTGCCACATCTCTTAGCTATAGTAATCAATCGTAATAAAAAATTATATTTTTTTTAGTGATTGGACAGAAAGTCACGTGGGGACCGAAAATGAAAAATTTTCAAACTTATGAAATACAATATGAAAAAATTATAACAAATATGACTATATTGAAAAAGATACTATATGGAATAAAACATTATGATTTTCCCCACGTACATATGTGCGCAATTCAATTATTTTTAAATTTTTTAAGTAAATCCACAAGGTTTACTAATTAATTTAACTTGCCCATCTTGTAACAATGACTTTTCCCACATATGTTTAAGCATTTTTAAATGCTTTTTTGGTCTAATAACTTATGTTATTTTGTATTTTCGTCTTTTAACTTTTCAAATATGGTAGTATTTTGATCTTATAATTATTAATATTCGTGATTTCAGTTTTTTTTTTCAGCTGAAATTTATCCTTTTGGCCGATGAAGGTGAACTCCGACAGGAAAAAAAATGATTGAGATTACAAAAATTAAAGGATGAAATCAACAAATGACTTAAATTACGGGACGAAAAACACATTTAATCTGTTAAAATAGTATCTTTTTTAAAGTTAAACTCTTTTCTCAAAAGCAATCTTCTCATCAGATACTCTCCATTTAAATCTTTTCTTCTCTTTCTTCATGTTTTAGCAAACATTTTTCCAACTTTCATCCCGCTACAAGTTTCAATTCTCTGGAAATTTATTTTAGTGTTTCGAGTTGTTCTGGAATTGATTCTGTATGGTTTATTAATAGTGAATTTCAATTTTGAAGGGTTTGAGGAGTATAGTACTGGAGATGCGATTGACGTTTGATATTATTTTTCAGAAATAGTTGGACATTTCAGTGAATGAAAATATATTGTGGTTTTGTATTATGAGGAGATAGAATTTCTAGACATGTTAAATTATATATCATGCCTCATCATAAATGTTTTATAATATTATGCACTTCAATGATATAAGAAGAGGAGGTAGGATTACTTTTGCTTCGAGTTTGATAATGGGGCTTTAATAAAAACCAGCAAAACCCCCTACTGCATCATGTGATTTGGGATTGTTGTGAAAGCCACTGAACAATCATACCATATACAGTACAATCACATTTTCAAAAATAGTAATTCTTGAAAATATTGAATGAGCAATTCAATAAGAGAGCTCGAATCGAATCGGTATTAATGAATTGGAATAAGTTTGGCAACAAATTATGAAATTTTGATGATCTTCTCCATTTAATGAACGTAGAGTTTGCTTTAAAATCGTTCCCCTTGCATCCTCCGGAAAGAATATGCTTCAAGGGGAATAGCACAATGCTAGACAATACTCAAGGAGCCGGCCCGGCCTAGGACCAGCCTAGAAAAGCCCGATCTAGGACCAGTCCGCTACTGTTCATGACCGGTCATGGTGTGGTTTTGGCCTTTAAATGGATCTCAATTGGGTCTATTTATAAACCCAGGCCCCGCTCTTGAACCGACCCGGTTAAGGCCTGAACCAGGACCAGATCAGGTCCCGATCAAGCCCGAATGTGACAATTTTATTTTTATTTTTTGTGAAATGGAGGTTTTTTTTAACAATGACTTAAATTTATAGTAGTATTATGAAATAAATAAATAATAAATTAAATCACACAAAAAGTTATAACTAGAAAAAATAATAGTTAAGATTATATGATGAACTTAGACTATAATAAATTCAAAAATGATTTATAATAAATTTTTAAAAAATAAATAAAATGTATTAATAAATCAAAGTATTAAAAATTTAGAAGTAGAACAATAATGACAATAATTTTTAAATTTTCAAAAGTATAAAAAAGCTACTAGAATAGTCGTAGGGTAATAAAGTGAAACTTATATGTCATGCCTTATTATTATAAAAGAAATGGCCCAACAGGCCCGACCCAAGCCCAGCACAAGACCAGGTGGACCAGGGTCACTGGGCTGAGCTGGTACTAAGTTTCAATACTTGGAACAAGCCCAAAACCAACCCGGTCCCAAGCACGCCTCAGCCAACTAAGCCCATTTTTTTATTGGTTCAATCTGGTCTTGGGTCGGACTAGCTCAACTCAGCCCACTGCACATCTTGAGACACTACAAAAGGAACCCGGTTTTGGAACAAGAAAAATTGGAAAGGGTATGTTCCGTTCTAATATGGAATGGGCTTTATTAAAAATTTGGAATGGATGTTCATTGCTGCATCATCTAGGCTTTCTAGTGAAATTTGGAGTTTCTGTAATGGGAAATGCATTACAAGACCCATTCCATTTTTTTTTTAAAGAGCATGTTTGTAAATCCATTCAAAAACAAAAAGACCTTTAACAAATTTAGAATACCGTTTGGAACAACCTCGTTGGAATTGCAACGACTACTCGCAATATAAAAGTTTATGTTCCAATAGCTTGCAAAGAAACCGTTAGTATTTCGAAACGGTTGACAACCATTACTGATCGGGCTCGAGATTGTTTTCGTTGGTTCCGCGGCCAAGATCGCGTCTCGCTCCCAATCTTCAAGATATTGTGAATCAAAGAAAATGTTATCTAAGTCGGGTTGGCACCCGACGAAGACACTCCGACGCTCAAGTTAGACGAAATTCACTAAAATTAGATATCAGACTATTGAGTAGGCTTTTTAGATTTCAAAATTACCTCTCTAGGTGGCAATCTCCTCATATTTATACAAGTTGAACTTTCCATACGGGTGCTGCCACGTGTCGAGATCTGAGGCCTTAGGATCCCCTCCCAGTGTAATCTTCCTAAGATTACGCACCCGGATCGCGCGTCAAGCTAGAAATCCGTGATCTTACCCATAAGTGGCGCCTTAGAGTGTATGTTTCCTTCTTTTAGAACTATGTCTAGCTCTTTTGGTGTGCAAAGTCGTTTTTACCCTTACTGAAGAACATATCAATTGACAACCATTACAAATTTAGTTATAATTTTGTAATGGCTTTATTATAACTGTTGTAACGTGTTACAAACGCCATTAAATAAAGGCGTTCTGTAGCACAACAACTCTATTTAATTGCTACTTTTGGTCGCTCTAAATCTCGTTCCATTGCCCATTCCAAAAAATCAAATATATATATATATATATGTATGTGTGTGTGTGGAATGTTGTTTTCATTTAATTTCTTCTACTTTCGTACATGTTAAACCACACACTCTTGAATCTCTCTCTGATTTTCAAGCATATACAGTTCATCAACTCGAATTGCATTATTTTATCGTGTACCTTTGATCCTTTTGACTGCTTGACCAAATAACAACTTGAACCCTCTTTTGTTGAAATGCAGTTTAGTCAATAATAGATTTCTTATTTTTATACTTGTATGTTAAGTACTATTAGTGGCAAAGAACGATATGCAGAAGATCATTAAGGATCGCATCAATCTTAACCTCATTGAGCCTACAGTCTCTACTTGCAGTAGCCCCAATATTCAGGCAAGACACCATAGTGAAATAAAAAGAGGTAAATGCAAGTTAGTAATTAACTACCCAGGTATCAATAAGATATTGGAGTTTGATGGTTATTATACTCCACGTAGAGAACACTTAATAGATTGCATTAATGGTGCTAAGATTTTCTAAGTTTGATTGCAAATCTGGAATTTATTAGATTAAGATGAAATATGATTCAAAGAAATATACAATAGTTTCCACACCATAAAAACAATATATTTGGAATATGCTCCTTATTTGACTTGCTAATGCACTCTAGATATTTCAAAGGCAAATGAATAATCTTTTCAAGGACTATCTTGAATTCATATTTTTCTATATAGACAACATTTTAATTACATCTAGAAATAAGAAAAATCATATTAGACATCTTGAAATATTTTCTAATGCTTGTCAAAAGAACGATTAGTGCTTTTTGAAAAGAAAGCCATTATAACTGTTAATAAAATTAAATTTCTAGAGATTCTTATAGACGCAGTAGGTATCAAATTGCAGGAGCATGTTGTGAAAAAAGTCCGCAATTTTCTTGACATCTTTAAAAACAAGAAACAACTTCAAAACCTTTTAAGAGTTGTTAATTTTGCATGGATTTTCATTATGGATTTTGCGAAATACAAAAAGAATTTCTGACCACTTCTTCAGAAAATAGAAAACCCAAAATGAAAATGGGAGAAAATTCATACCCAAAGGGTTTGAGTTAAAACAAGTCTGTAGTAACATGTCAAAACTTGCAATCCCACAAGATGAAGATGAATTGGTGGTCTTACGAATGCCAATGACTACAGATGAGCAACAGTGCTCATGAAGAGAACGACTACTGGTGAAGAAACATGTAGATACACAGGAGGGTTGTTCACTGAACAACATGCCAAACATTGGCATGTTAACGAGAAATAATTTTTGTAGTTTGAAAGGTATTTAAAATTGGACCTTATTCTTATTAGCCAAAGAATTTACTCTAAAAGTAGATAATACAAATGTTAAAGCTCTCTTGAAAAATTAACTCTGAAAAGACTCGTATTATTAGATGACAAGTTGAATACCAATATTATTGTTATTATATTGTCATTGTTTTAATTCTCATGAAAACATTCTTGCAGATTTCCTAACAAGAGATAGAAACTTTTGAAGTAGACTCCATCATCATAAGACTTAGGTATCTTAGGAAGAATCTTGAGGAGCTCAATAAGAAATTTGGATAGCTAATGGTTAAGGCCCAAGTAACTGGCCAAGTGCAATAAGCTAATCTTGACATTAAGAGTACCAAACTTGCTTTTAGCACGTCATGGGATACGTTACTAGAACCAATTCAAAAGGTATCAGCTTAAATGATGACCCTAGAATTACAAGGGCAGGACTTTAAATGTGCAAACAGAGAACAGGGTTCTAAACCTTTAGCGGCATATTCAAATACTAGTTGCATGAAACCATTACCAGACTCTGGTGAGAAAGCAACAATTGAATTACAGAAAGTACAAACTCCTGATAGTTCAAGTTAACCAAGTACCCCTGGAGTAAAAAATAAAGAGATTAACCTCAGGGCAATGACAGACACTTCTAAGTTTAATACTAACTAACTAAAATTCTTCTATTTATGCTTGCCAGGTGGGAAAAATTGGTTTCCCGTAAAAGAATTAACTGAAGTAAGACCATAGTAAACACATATGAGAAGTATAACAAATCCTTGATGCTTGAAGAGTCGAAGCCAGAAGAAGTTCAAGAATAATATGATTTTGGAGCAGTTGCTTCAGTTCATACTATGACACCTAGATTCCCAAGAATTTCAAAACCTCCAAATGGGATTAGTGGGAAGTTTATGATTTTTGGTAGAGCAATCATCACCTCACATGAGGAGACATTTTAGAGCTTAAATTCATTTTAGCAACTCCAGAAATCACAGAAAATGTTCTCATCAAGTATTTCATTTTATCAAATTATAGAGACCCAACATGGCAGCATTCAACAGAATCAAGCCTATTATAGGAGAAACTCCTTGGTATCACCTCCCAGTGAAGATAGAATCTGTATCGGGAGAGCTTGGGGACTTTGAATCTGTTTTACGAAAATGACAAAGTCAAATATCCATTTAAAATACTTTTTTAATAAATTATATGGATTATTCTTGTTAAACTCAATGACAGGGAAAAATATTGAGTCCACATAAAGTTTATTCGAGAAAAAAAAGAATGCTATTCTAGAAAACTAAGTTGTCTGCAACATGATGCATGTGGAATAATTAATAATCATATATGCTCTTGTTGCGACTTACCGAAAAAATCTTTCTTAGGAAAAAAGATATGGGTTACCTAAAAAAACCTAGATCAAAATCAGAAAAAGGTAAAAGGCACCGAAAGATTTTTATAAGTAGAGGTAAAAACCTCAACATGTAAAATCAAACAAAAGATTTTCCATAGAAACATAACAATGAGGCCCACAGTCTGAAAAATAGGATGGCAATAGCTGAAAAAGCAGTGGCCAACAAATCAAAATGACCATAGTTGGAAAGCAGTACCCAAGTGGATAATGAAAATGCAATGACATCATCTAAAACAAGTTTGAAGTCCGAATTTTCAAGTCCATAGACCATTATAAAAAAGGAGCTAGGAAGCAGATGGAGATCATCGAAAATTTTCTCTAACTTTTCAGCAAATAAAGAACTGAGTCTTTTAAATTTTTTGAGTGTTAGAATTTTTCATTATATGGGGATTTCCCCAATGAGTCAAGACCTCTTATCTATGAGAGGCTACATATTTATTTCCTTCGATAGAGGAAGAGAATGTCTGTAATATTTCAAATATTTTTCAATAAATTCTAAGCTTCTGTTCAACCTGTTTATCCAAATTTTATTAAATCTTTACTTTGGAGTACTTTACGTCCTAAGGTAGAAAAAAAATAAGATTATGCTATTTGTTGCTAAAGGAGCCAAGTACCATTTGTTGTTGTAGTATGGTTGAAGGAAGTTCATAAAATTAAGGACTTGAAATACCAGGTGGTAAGATGGTCCAACTAAGATATGAATTTATGGAGACTTAATTTTATTTCGAAAGCATGTTGGCTTGATCAATGCATAATAAATGGTACTATTTCTGCTAAAAGGAATTAGGACCAAGACTGATACTATTACAAAGGTTAGGGGCTACAATGAAAATAAGGTACCTGAAGTGCAAATTTCTGTAAAATATAGTATCAAAATTGGCTATTTTGAAAAGCATGGTACCAAACTTGCAAGACCCTCTATATTGTGGTGACAAAAACTATTTTTCTCCAACTCCTATAGTACAAGGAAACTTCTCCTTTTTTACTCCACCATTGAACTTAGGTGTAATACTTTCTTTTTTTCTTTTTGTTCCCCTCTTCTCCAAGCTTATTTACAATTTTTTTTTACCTATTAAAGTTGGATGTGAAAAATTAGTTATAATTAAATGTGTTAGATGATGAGTATGTATGTTTAAGTTATTGTTTAGGCCTTGTTTACCAACAATGATGGGAGTAAGGGGTTACAAGATTGAATTTGGATAATCTCCTCGATTGCAAGAGTGAGACGCAAGAATCTAATATTTACTTAGACTATAGACAATTCCAATTTTAGAGTAAAACATGTTTACTACGACAGAATAAACTTAGAATTGGAATGTGAAATTATATTGTGGGTCATTAATAAGACAAAACGTCTTGATAGCCCCATCCCCCTTTTCTAATGAAACCCTCCCATTCTTCCTTTCTGAGCTTTCTTTTGGTATTTACTCAATTCTCTGGAATTACCCACCAGTGTTGGTGTATCTTAACTAAAGGTAAAGCAACTCTCCTTCTCCTCGTCACTAGAACCGTTTCAGGTGAAAGTAGTGTAAGAAATGTATCAGTACATAGCACTAAAACTATGAAAAACTCTATTCTTGTTGTTTCAATTTGATTAAAATCCTTGATAGGCATTATCCAGACATTCAGGGTGCATCCAATGCCATATCGTCTCCATTCAACCTCCGTGTGTTGTCCAGCGCCGAAAACGGGAACAATTGTAAGTTAGCATCAAATTTGTCCAGTACTCCCTAATCTTTATACGAAATTTAATTTTATAGTTTCATATCTCCGATGTTAGTGTATTACTTGTATATGCCAAAATTCCTATTCTTATTTGGGAAAGTTGTTATTTTTTCCCTCTTTTATCTGATAATTTTGATTTATTCGATGATTGTGGCTTTAAGTTCTTAGTTCTGTTATGCGTTGTTGCATAGTCCTTTTGCCCTCATTTACGAAAAATTCATTAAACAATAAAAATCTTCAGCTTTTAAAATACCCCAGTAGCTTAGAAGAGCTGTGTATTATAATGATATTTCACAATCACAGAGATGAACGTTGGTATGCTCAAATTGTTTGTGGCAAATCTCATTATTATTACTTACATTTGGGTCAGACATAAGCTGATACATATGTGTATACTCGTATTTCATTACAGATGTGAGTAATTTAATGTGATGAATCTATAGGTAATAATAAAGGAGAATGGTCATTGTAGTCATAGTGTCAGTAGTGGGACAAATTCGGGAGGTAGATCATCAAATAGGCAACATTCTTCATATTCGTCTGACGACAATGTACGTATTTGTACTTATGGTAAGGAAGTGGTTGTTCGTACGCCGTGGACTAGTATTAATCCGGACAGATGATTCCATGGATGTCCCTGTAATGAGGTGGATATTGTGTAAAAAAAGACGTCCATTGCATAATGACAACATATCGCTCGTTAACTTATCCAGGGATTGTAGTTTATTTCCATTTGCCAATTTAAATATGCTTTCCATGACATATCACAATGTGTATTTTCAGCGACGTTACTGTAGAACATTTTAATGGGTAAACCCTCCAATGCATCATAGATCGAAAGAGGCCATTCCTAGATTGCTTAACCGTCTCTCTCAATATGACACTGAAATCAAACGCGCAAATGAGCGCCTCAGACCAGAGTAGTCACACAGGCGCATGTTATAGATTTTCTTGTTTATCATATTGTTCGTTTAGGTCATCTTCCTTTATGTGTCAATTAAGGCCTTCCCTCGATGTTGTCCATTGATAGGTTTGGATCATTGTACATATAAGTTGTGTGGCATGTCTGCGAGATCTAATTTCATTTTTCCTCTTCGGGATGTGGATAGGTTGTACAACACATTTTGATGGCCAAAATGCAATTGCTTTGCTTTGTTGTTTTTAGTTGAATGTTGCAGTGTAGGTCCCTTATTCGCCTCTATGTACTAGGACAAATTTTGATGGTTGAAATTGGACTGTGTGACTTAATTAAGTATCGTCTTATTTCCTTTAACTGTGTTTCCTAGTTTTCCTCGTTATATATACTCATTCGTATTCTTTCTACTAATCTCGTATGCTTCTTAAACATATAATTTATTGTCTTCTTTTTCACCTCAATACCAACCCCTACATGATTACACTTGAACTCATTTAATAATGACATTAGTCCTTGTTATGTATTGTTTACATGGTAGTTAAAGTTTGTCTGTGGTGTTCAAATCATTTATAAACCTAACTATATGTTCATAATAACATATAACATGTGAACCTATCACGAATTAGATTTATTTTGCTTACATATTCCACCTTTGATATAAATCTTTTTGTTTGTATTAAACCTTGGTGTTATACCATCTTTCATGAAGAGGACTTTACGCGAATACGAGTTATACGATTGATATACTTGTAACACAACTAATTAGTCTTAGAACTTCCCCTTCAGTGCTCTGGTGGCAATGTAAAAAAATTTGTTCACAAACCAAATTCAGTATTTGGTCACCGTTCTCCACTTTGAACTATTTCAGTGAACAAGAAATCATATGCTTCCTCTAAGAAACAAACCTAAGCCTTGTAAATTTGACATGGGTAGGTGGGTTAAAAATAATTCACCACTGTCAATTGTCACTACACCTATGAATCGAATTAATTTCTACCAAGTATGGAAAATGGTGGCATGACATTTCTGTGAACTCATTTACAACTAAAGCCCAATCAATCCCAACCAACCGCCTGTTGCATTTCCAACTAACTCTATGATTAATCTTTCCAAACTATATTAATGTCCATGGATTATTACAGTGACATCACTCAAAGGGAGTATTCAATGTTGTTATTGGACAAACGCGACACACATTTGCTGTTTTTTTTTTAGCTATATCGCCTAAGCTACCCTACGATGTTACCATCATAATTACCCAAAATAATATATTGCTACCCCCTAAATACAACAACTGTAAAAAAATTCCCCAATGATGTGGCATGATGGATACTACAATCAATGCTATATGTTCTACTGCTCCCAATGGACCTAAGAAATGGGAAAAATATTTGTTAATGGATTAGTGGAGCATGGAAAACATGACCAATTCTGTCTTGAGTGTGAAAATTGACATGCTATTGTTAGCCTCTAGACAAAGTGATGAAGCATCACATTGGTAACATTATCTACGATTGGGGAAAGCACCCCCTCAAGTTTCTGCGTGAAAGGTTTGACGTGTGTAGCCGGCTAGTGAGCCACCTTAATGTGGTCTAGAATAAGCAGTTGAGATTCATTATTACGGATGACTCAACTTGGAAAGATGTAGTAAGGTAATAACATTCAATCAATTGTTTCTCAACAAATTATCCATTTGTTCTTAAATAATGCATTTCTTGAGTTGCAACCTAATGATTACTGGGTTCATATGCATATATAGGGATCGCGGATCGAGAAATGCTATGTCAACGCTTATGAGGACTTATGAACGGAGCTATGCATTTCACTGAGCTGGTTGATTTTGACTCTGGAACTTTGGAGGAACCAGAGTTGGAGCCTAACGATATCGACCCACCAAAGTAGCTTAGAATACTTGTTGTGGAGCCCTCCAAAGCTGCTAAGAAAATGATCCAACTGAGGATCATATATCTAACAACAACGACTCAAACTCACCCTTTTGTAATTTCATGTATGAGTATTATAGATGGGAAGTGATGCAAACTCATTGCTACCACCTCCCAACATTCCGAGTTTTGGTACAAAGAATACTACAGTCACTTGCGAAAGCTCCCCAAGTGCCAAGTCAGAGGGCCCTGCTAGCTCAAGCACATCGAATGGGACTCCCTTGAAGAAGACAACTTGACCAACATAAGCGCTGAGTGACGGTGGACCGTGAAGTATATATATCGTATTGGAAGCAATGCTTTTTGTCTTGAATCACTGGTCTAAATGAAAATCTCTAGTTTTAAGTCGCTTTAGGTTATTTATGTATTGTACCTATGATCGTGTGTCTTGTCTAACTATCGACGAAACAAGTTTGGATCTGGGAGACAGTAGTGTCTACTGACCAATTTAAAGGTTAGTTATTGCATGCTAGTATTTTGAACGACAGTGTGAATGGTAACATAAAGTAGTGCCACAATTAACGATTTCATGGAGTATCTTGGTACTGTTGCCGCATCATGTTGTCAGGAAAATATAGTTTTTCTGTGCGACCAACATAAATCCGGCCTTGACTATAGATCCATGGTTGAATGGTAGTTGGTTCAATTACGTAAATATGCTATGCTTAATGAAATATCTGCTAATGGCATGCTCCTTTTTTTTTTTGAGTTAATATTTTAAATTCCATATGAAATTTCGATAATATTGTTATAGTTGTCCATAAAATGAATATCGGAGTACCCAAAAATGTCTTCTTAAGACGGTTTGTTTTGAGGAATTTTATTTCAACCATAAACAATTGGGTAAATATTGAGTGAAAATTCAATCACTCGGCCGCTCGCAAACCCATGCGATCACAATTCAGAAATGGTCTTCTTTAAGCAATTTTGTCTTGTATTGCAACATTCCAGATTGAGGTCTACTTTCTTTAATCGTATCTGTATGGTATGGTGAATTAATCCTCAAGAATTTGGTGCTAATTGACAAGACAATTACACCCTTGCTTCAATAATCATTATTAATAAAAGTAAATTTAATTATTAACTTAATAAATCAAAAGGGAGAAACTAATTGGTGAAAATGTAGTCCATTACTCCAAATTTCTGTAAATAACTGAATGAATGGAAAAAATAATTATCTTGATAATAGATTTTGCGAATAATAATTCCACGCACTTACTTTGGGTCATGTAAACTTATTTAGTTTAGGCAAAATTGAATGTTTATCTCTTAACAAAATTTACTGCAAATAGCACATTAATTAAATATAAAATACGAATATAGACCTAGAATATATAAAAGTCTAAATAATATGTATGTCTACAAATATATATATATATATATATATTTATAAAAGTAGTTGTAGAAATTAGGAATTGTCAATTGAGTTAGAGTGGAATTGCCTTGTAAAAATGAACACTACAAAAGAACAGGGTATTAGAGATGGAATTTTCCGTCTCTGAAAGTAGGATTTTCGTCTCTAAAACAAATTAGAGATGGAAAAACCCGTCGCCGAAGTCCGTGGCGGAAAGGCCCGTCGCTAATAATTTAGCGACGGAATATTTCCGTCGCTATGAGACCGAAAATTCGGTTGCTAATTCTGTCGACAAAAAAGAAGAAAATTTAACTGTAATCCGTCTCTAATTTACGTAGGTAATCCGTCTCTGATTCCGTCGATAAAAAGAGAATTTTCCGTCTCTAATCCCTCGATAAAGGTAAAATATTTGTTTGTTAATTTCCGTCTCTAATTCCATCTCTGAAATGAAGAAAATAATCCGTCTCTAAAACCTTACAAATTTCCGTCTCTAATCCGTCTCCGATTTGGCCTCTAAATTTTCAAAATTTTCCGTCTCTAATCCGTCTCTAATTCTTTTTGGGTTTTTTTGGGTAGATTTTTAATTTCTGTACCCAAATTAATATCCTGGTCATTATACCATCAAATACATTCCATCAATACCAAAATCTGAATTTTCCAAACAAGAACAACAAATATTAACAAAAAAATACTCATAATACAACAACACTAATATAATTGATGTCATCATCCAAATAATATCAATGTCTACTCCCAAGTCAACATACATTAAGTCATAGACAACCCAAATCGACATACACTAAGTCATAAACAACCAACAGAAAAAATAAACTAATTATCTTTCCTGAATGTTGTTGCTCCTGTTGTCCCGACCCACCAGCAAATTGATGATTTGTGTATCCCACATCTTGAAGTAATTTTTGAACTAATTCTTGTAGGTCTGCCTCACTCTTCCGAGCCTCTTCCTCCCTCTTTCGAACTTCTTCAAGAGCAATTTCAAGCAATTTTCTATTTTCTTCTTCTCGTTTTGGAAATTCCTCCACAGCTTTTGTTAACTCATTAATCTTCTGGTCAGATGCTTTAAGAGTAGAACTGACCGAACTTGAACTTGTAGATGAGGAGCTACATCCAAATCCATATAATCATCCAAGCGCCTCCACATCCAACTACAGTTAATATTCATTATTCTGCAATTTTTAGAGAAATTAAGGAGGCTAGATGAATTAACCATTATTTTGAAGATCAAGGTTTTTTATCTACTGATATAAGAAAAGTCCCAAATTTTAAACGACTTGACATCAAAATGAAGTGAGAAATGTTGATCACCAAATAAAAAGAAACAAGTGAAAAAAAAAGGAATAGGAACAAATGATCTCAGATTAGGCCTAATTATAACATTTAAATACATGTGGAATTAAAGTATCTCAATCTTAATAAAGAATAAGATAGTCATGAAAAGATTCAGGAAAAAATCATTTTTGTTTGATGAAGAAACTATCACATACATGCACATGACATTGTCTTTGTACTGCTAACTAATAATATTTGAGAAATTCATACAGACGGACTATTTTAGTTTTAAAATATAATGGGAATAGCCAGAAGATAATACAATGATGAATGATGATCATATCACTATCCAGAAGACTAGAAAATTTGCTTGATGAACTCTGTTTCCATACTTTGACAGAAGACAAATACCATTCATCCCTTTAAACAATCAACCAAACAACCTTTTTGTTTTTTGATGTAAATGGTGCAGACTAAGCCACAACCAAGTTAACTAAGAATTGTTCACCAAC
This sequence comes from Sesamum indicum, assembly GCF_000512975.1. Lineage (NCBI taxonomy): Eukaryota > Viridiplantae > Streptophyta > Magnoliopsida > Lamiales > Pedaliaceae > Sesamum > Sesamum indicum. Next base: position 5,082,986 of record NC_026152.1, read on the forward strand.
TTAATAACATCCTGCCATTTGATATGTCTGAATGGGCCCATTGTTTAAGCCTTTTTATTACATTTGATTATCAGTTTCCAAGTTGGGACTGTGCTTGCAAGAATTCTACAAATTTGAGAAATCAAAGTTTTCAGATCAATTGTAAGTATTGCTTCGTAGCAAATGTAAGTAAATGGGCATAAAGTTATGTGAATCTCCAGCTGTTCTTCATAAAAAGCATCATTTGGTTATGAACTTAGACTACAGGACAACAGTTTCACTTCATCTGTTAATTGCACAAAAGCAAGCAGAGTTGCAGGAAGTAAACATCTCAGGAACACACACATACTTAGGCCTGGCAACGAACTCGAAAATAATTATAATATATGGTCAATTTTTTTTATTATAAAATTTATCAAATATTAAATATAAAATAAAATATATAAAAAATTCAAAAATAAAAATATATATATAGAAATAAAAAAAATTAATAAAAAGTTTACTTTTAGTTTTATTGTAATTAATTAAAATTAAAAATACATTATAATTATACAAATATATATATTATCATGTCATATAATTACAACTTAATTATTATTACATAAATAAAAAAATTCTTATTTTTGTGTTTTAATATTTTAATAAATAAAAAAATTCCTATTTACACCATCAGAGACGAAAATTTCCGTGGCTAAATTAAAGAAAAAAATAAGCTACGGAAATACCGACGGAAAGAATCAAGTCTCAGCCATCTCAATTTTTAAGGAATCATTTAACAGTATCAGAGACGGACGAAATTATAAATCCGTCTCTAAAATAAAAATTATTAATAATTTTTCATAAAAAAGAGTTCCGTCTCTAATCCGTCTCTGATAAAGATGGATTTAATTCCGTCTCTAATTTTTGGTCTCTGATACCCTGTTTTCTTGTAGTGGGAAAAAGAGTGGTTTTCGATTACATAAACCTATAAACCCCAATATAATACAAGGCTAATTTTAAATTTGAGAAGCTAATTTTTCATCCTGTAACTTTGGTTTGAATTATTCTGGTCCTTTAGCTTTGATAATATTAGATTTAATCCATTATCTATCAATTTTGCATAAATTTGATCCTTTAGCCTAATTTAAGACTCTTTTGCCGTTTTAGTGATAAAGGCTAATAGTCCATCCTAATGCTCTACGTGTAATATAAATAAATCTTTTTTCAATAAACCTAGACTCTTATACCATTTTAGGCGAACATTAGCTACGAGATGCAAAATATTGGTATATATGGACCAAAAATGCTCTGAAAAAGTTGTGTAGGGTTAAAATTGTTCGACATTGGGTCAAAGGTTTAAAATTAAGCAATTTTGAAAGTTAACAGACTAAAACTAAAATGGATAAATTTAAAAGACTAAAATTAATAGCAAACAAACTTAAAGGACTAAATAAATAATTTTTCCGGTAGTAAAACACAATGGCTCAAGTCTTGGCCCTTATGAGACGAATATAACTATAATGTTTTCTATTCTTTTATATTTCTTTAGATGTTTAATTGACACTCATAATAAAGAAAGTTACAATATAATCCATGAATTTCTTAAAGTTTTTTTTGGATATAAGAACGGTCATTGATGGATAGAACCTAATTTAATACAGTTTCTTTAACAAGAAAAAACATAATATAAATTTATTAAAAAATATAAATGTATACAGTATCGATTTTAATATATTAAAAGAAAATTGTAATGAGCTTCATTTTTTTTTATTAAAATTGTAAGGGAAAAGTATCTTTTTAGTCTGCTAAATATACCTAATTTTAATTTTAGTCCGATAACTATGCCCATATTTGTTTAGGTCCAGTAACTTACGAAATTGCTTACTTTTAGTTCTCTGGCAGATTTTTGGATTTTACCCTTATGCAACTTTTAAAAAGCAGTTTTAGTCCATATGCACTCACTTCACAAATTTTGTTAATGCTCGCCTAGAATGGTATCAAAGCCTAGGTTTATTGAAAAAATATATGATTATATTATATTTTAATATTATTTATCCACTAATAGAGGAGACTTTTTGAGAGAAAAATGGAACCGAACGAAAGTTCGAGTTACTGTGAAAATAGGAAATATTTCCTGATTCTGGAAATACAAAGAAGAGAATTTCCCATGAAAATTCTTGACAAGTGTTTTAACGGTCCCAAGAGGATTGATCAAAGACTTCTCACGCTGGAAGAGGAAAAAGAATGGCTGAGAAATTTTGAAGTTCGACAAGTGCTACCAGGGAATGCAGTAAGGCGTCTACACTCCACTGAAGTCTATGGTATAATCCCAGCCAAGAGAAGCGGAACGGGTAAATTCCTACATAATTTCAGTTCTAAAAATTATGACTGATTAGAAGGAACTCGAGTCGGATACATCAAAGATCTCTCAAGATCTGAGAGAGATCCAAAAGATGGTTCAAGACTATGGACATATGTTAATAAATATACCTATGAAAATAGAATCTTTGAGCCAAAAGGTGGACGAAATCCTTAAGAACCTTCCCGATCTACATAAGGATCTTACAAATTTGAAGGCAGAAATTACAAATCTAAAGAGAAATGAAAGGAAGAGCCCTGAGACATCTAGATCCAGACAGGAGCAAATCAGGGACGCCCTTGGAACAATACTTCTTCTACACCAGAAGGGAAAGGCTATGGAGATTCCGAAGCCAAAGTCTAGAGAAGATTTGATTCTCACATCTATCAGATCTATAAAATAATGGAGGTAACAGGAGCAGATCTATCAGATCTACAAGAAAAATCGAGGACCTCGAGACTGGGCATCGAGAGTCCTACTTAGACTTGCATTAAGAGTCGCATTCATTTGATTAGTGTCGTGTTTCATCGGCGACAGACATGGGACGTCTATGCGATCTTAAAGGGTCGCTTGGCTAGGCGTCGAATCGACTGAACTGACTCGCGGGAATCGTCATATCGAAGCCTTGGAGGCTTGATTGGTATGACTTGAGTCCCGGACTCCAATAGTATAGGAGTAGTCCTCAGACTTGAGAAATCACGGCAGTCACGTGCATGCGATGACTTTATATTAGATTCGTGCGAGAGGTGATCGTGTTTCAAACATGGTGATCATAAGTCTTGTCTAGTGCAGTCAAACTATGTAGCGAGGACGGTTAGTTGCAAGAAGAGGATTCGTCCCCTATCAAAATGTCAGAGGTATCTCCTATGCACTTGGAGATGCATCCGATCTATAAAGTTGTGGTCACAATCTTTGGTCGAATAGGAAGAAGAGGTTCCTATGTCGAGCAATTTGGCGTAACGCCATCTCAAGTATTAAGCATAGATGCCTAATCCATGATGGAAACCGACGCCCAATTTCATGCCCTGGACTAAGGTCGGGAGATGGTAGACGGAAGGACCGTACCTGTATGGACTCGGGAGCCTAAAATTTTAAATGAAAATTCGCCTAGTCTCTAGTGCCATGAACCGTTGCTAGATGGCCACCCATTGTTATGGGCTTTCTTGATCAAGGGTTGATTGAGAATTATTAATTAAATTGAATTTAATTAATAATAGCATTGGACACTAGCACAAGTCTAACTGAAAAGTGAACCTAAGGAGTCACACACAAATCACCGAGAAGGGACGAGGGATTAATTGGGAATTAATTTCATAAGTAATTGGATTAGTTATATATGAGAGGAATCTATGGGATGGATAAGCCCAAAGGATAAATTAATTGAATTAATTTATATTGGGCTTGCCCTTATTATTTAATAAATTGGACTTATTATTTAATAAAGAGTTATTGGGCTCATATATTTAATTGGATTAAATATATAATGGACTTAATTAAGTGGATTTTAATTAAATTGAATTTAATTAATTGGGCCTTGTATTTTAATTAATTAAAATCGACCCAAACTCATTAATTAGTTGGTGAAAGTTGTTAGGAAAGGAAATTATTGACTAACAAATTCACTTTGGGATTCCTTTATTTGGAATAAAGGATTTTATTACCTTATGGATGGTTTAAATGAACCTAGACATACTTTAATGCATTCATTCAAGGTATATATATGTGTATTAGTTATTTGGAATAACTAATGAATGAATACACAATACACAAAATAATTTCCTACACACTCTCCACCACTCGGCTGAACACCTCACTTGCAAACACATTTGGTGTGTATTTTTCTCGCTAATTTTCTTCTAGAAAAAAGAATTGAGGAATCCCAATTCCGGTGTGGTGTGGACGCAAGTTTAGAGGGCTTCTACATTGAAGCCTTGTGCGAACGAATCAAATGAAGGTGGTTCGAAGTAAATCAGAGGAAGAGGTAATTCTTAATTTATGTTCTAGTACCTCTCGTATTTTATTAAACCATTAGTCCCGTTTAATTTTATTGTCGTTTATTATTATTAACTACATCGAACACCCAAAAAATCCAAGGGTACATCCAATAGAACTAGTTTTATCGTGATCTCATTTTAATTTATGAATTTTTGTTATCGCTGCTTCCGCTTGCGCGTTGCCAGACCGATCCACTCGCACCTCGCGGTGCCTTTCATCAAAGAGTACTAGAAATAGGCGATTGGATACATTAGCTTTCAAAATCTTTTTTGAAGGAGAAAGATCCATAAGGTCTTTTTCCGGACAAAATGAGCTTACCAGTTGCACGTTGGATTGGATCCAGTGGGATATTTGTTGGTCATCTAAATTATACAAGATTAGTGTCGGGTTCACAAGTCTAATTCCATTTGATGAGTTTCAAACAATTAGACTCAGAGTGGTGAACCATACATATTACCTTTCGATAGCATCAAGAGGGTGTGGATTTGAAAATGTTATTCTCACTCAGTGAAGTTCATCCTGAAAGGACCACGGTTGATCGGTCTCTGATGAGGAAGAAATCAAACTAAGTTGGACTTTATGTGATCGGTGTTTCACTAAAACAGTTTGGCCCTTATTCTATAATGAAACTCGCGTCCTACAAAGTACTTGAGTTAATGGGATATTCCTATCCACGCAAGAAAATAGTGGGAGTGGATTGCATACAACTTCTCAAAAATATCATTCGTAATCAAATAACATCTCTAACTAACTGTATTCCAGTACTTGCTCGTCCATATAATTCGATTATAATCCAATAGGACATAAGGAGGAGCGATGTGACATATCATTCAAAATCAATGATTTGGAGCCTAAGGATACACTGATGAGAAAGCTTAAGTTGTTCAAGACTCACTCATGAGTGATTGATGAGAAAGCTCAGATATCTTGGACATACCCTACGTCTGTGTTAGATACAAAACAAAAGTGTTGGTTTGGTGTGTTGGACCTAATGTTGTGAATGCTATAGGCATGACACAACGTAAATTGGGAATACACCGATATGGCATTAGATAGTTGTCAAGAGGAGTTTTTAATACCTGATCAAGGATTAAAGAAGTGTTTTTGACACACATCGTGTGGAGAGTTGATTCTGTAAGGGTAAAGCAATATTATCCAGAGCCATGTGAATAATAGATAAGTCCTCAAAGTATAGTTAACATTTGGACTTGATGGTGAGCATGGTCGCTTGAAAAGATTTCAAGCACACGTCCCATCCTAAAGTTGAATGTGGGACAGACTTTAACAAGTCGGTCTCGAAAAGTGGTTTGGAATTTTCTCTTTGGATGGATGTGGTGTCTAGCACGACTGAGCCAATTATAGCCTTTGCAGCAAACGACCAGGCTAGGGCGAAAACTTTAAGGGCCTGAGATCTAATGACAAATCTATGAAAATACTTAGATAACAACCATCTGCAAGAAGTGATGGTGAGGAAATATATTGTTGGAATGTGTAGATCCGGCAGAAAATAAAGTCGACCACTGAAATCGAACCGGTATCTTAGATTGCTCATACTCATAAGGTTCTGAGTGACATGGGTAATTGACTTAATGGTCAAGTGCAAGATTGTTGGAATGGGTGACCAAAAGCCAATTAGATTGGTTGTTTGTCATTCGCCAATCTTAGTCAAATAATAGTTAGTTGATGTATATGGTAAGAATTTATCAAGTTGTAGTGTGTTCCATTGTCCTCACCATTTATATTGAATGGGGTTTCAGAGTCACAATAAAATACCCACAATCCGAAAGGTGAATCGAGTGGAGTTCAGCTGTGCATAGGTTTGGCAGCTATGAAATCTAGTTATGAAGATCGATTCAAAATATTCCAAGTCAAGGACGTCGAGAGAGGGCATCGAGGGTCCTATAGAGACTTGCACTAAGTACTTCAGCCATGTTCGTCGGCAGGAGATGTAGGTCGTCTATGTAGTTTAGTGGGATAGTTGGCAAAGTAGTCGACTGACTGAACTGACTCGCGAAAACTGTTATATGTAAGTTTTTTTAGCTTGGCCAGTATGACAGGGATTTCCGGTTATGATAGTATGAGATTAGTCCTCGGAGTTGAGGAATCATGGCAGTTATGTGAATACGAAGACGATATCTTGGATTTGACGAGCGGTGGCTGTGTCGTGAGAAATAGTCATTATAAGCCTTATCTAGTATATGACAGAGATTTCTCTTATATGCTTTTAGATGGTTTAGACTCTAAAAGTGTTTGGCCAAAGCAATTGATCGATTAAGGATATGTTTCCCAGATCAAATAGTAGAGTAAATGCATCTAGACTATCAAGCATAGTTGCCTAGTCAATGATGGGAACCGACGCCCAATATTATGCCCTAGACTAAGGCCGGGAGATAATTAACAGTAGGACCTTACTCGTATGGATTCGGAGACTAAATGTTCACATCACCATTCACATAGTTTCTAGTGCCATGAATTGTTGCTAGACGACCACCCATGGTAATGGGCTATTTTTTATTAATTATGGGATAATTAATTAAATTGAATTTAATTAATTGTGTTGATCACACACGTCTAAGTCTAACTGATGTTAAACCTAAAGATTCACACCCTACTACCGTAACGGGATGAAATTAATTACAGGAGAGTCGGATTAATTTAATTAGATTAAATTAATCTTTGAAGATAATAAATGATTGGATCTTTTATTTAGACCAATTCATTATATGGATGACTTGAAATTCAATTAATTAAATTAACTAGAATTTTAAGCTAGTAATTTAAATTAATTTTAATAATTTTATTTATAAATTGAAAGAGGGATGATAAAATGCTTGGATCCTTTAATTGGATTAAAGAATAGTTTAGTGTTGGGCTTGTAACTAAACTAGATCTAATCTAAGTCCATTAGATGTGGGCTTGACTTAAGTTTAATTAATCAAGCCCGATCTATTAAATACAAGCCCAAAACCTTGGTCAGACCTTGGCTAAGTCAACAAAAACAATTTTGGGGAGTATTAGATGATTATTTTGAGAAACTTTTCTTGCTCAAGGGGGTAGGATTAGTTTTGGAGCCTAACTAGGTCATATATATACTTACATTTAACCTTAACCACACACACAACACATACTAGCCTCTCCAAAATTTCGTGGCTCTCTCTTTTTCTTTCTCTCTCTTCAAAATTTTGTGACTTGAGTTAGAAACGTTCCAAGTCGATAACCTCGAGACAGGGCATCGAGCATCTTATGGAGACTTGAACTAAAGTTGAAGTCATTGGATGAGTGTCGTGTTTAGAAAGGTGGGTCGTCTATGCAACTTTAGTGTGTGGTTGTTAGGTTGTCAATCTGACTGAACTGACCCGTGAAGAATTGTCATGTGGAAGCGTTTGAGGCTTGGTCTATATAACTGGTATTCCCACTCTGATAGTACGGGATTAGTCCTCAAACTTGAGGAACTACGGTAGTCACATGCATATGATGGTTGTATCTTGAATTTTGTAATAGATGATTATATCTTTGATGTGATCATTATAAGCCTTGTTTAATACAACCAAAACATGTGGAGAGGGTCGGTACGTTGTAAGAAGGCTCCTTCACCTGTCAGTATATGACAGTTGAGTGTCCTATGCACTATGAAATGATTTAAACACTTTGAGTTTGTGGCCACAGACATTGATCGAATAGGGAATCGTTTCAGATATCGATGAATAAAGTAAACGCATCTCAAGTATTATATAGTTGTCTGGTCAATGATGGGAGTCGAGCCCAATTTCATACCCTAGACTAAGATCGAAAGATGGTTGATGGAAAGAATGTACCTTTATGGAACTTGGGAGCATAAATATTTATGCCAACAGTCACCTAATTTCTAGTGCTATGGACTATTGCTAGACGATCACCCATGATGATGACAATTCTAATTATTGGTTCGTCATAAATAATTTAATTAATCAATTGTGTTTGACATAAGACCAAGTCTAGTTGAGGGTGAACCTAAAAAGGTCACACATAAATCAAAGTTGAAGTGGTTGAATTAAGTCAAAATTAATTCTAAAAGAAACAAATTGAATTAATTAGATTAAATTAATTCACGGCGAATATAAATGATTGGCTCATTTATTTGGGATAACCATTTGATGGATGGTCCAAAATTTAATTAATTGAATTAATTAAATTTAGGTTTAACCTTTTTAAAATTAATTGAATTAATTAAATTTAAATTTAGCTTTTTTTTAAAAAAAATAATTAGATTAATTTAAATACAATTTAGACTAATTAATTCGGAGTTGGGCTTGTCCCACTCGACCACCTTGTTTAATTGCACTAGGAGTGAAATTGCATGAAAAAAGAAAATATTTTATCATATAGACTATGGTAAAGAGAATTGGATTCTCACTACAATTCCACACATCTCTCTCCACTTGCTTACAACTACACACATTCATATTGAATGGAAGTGAGAAAATTTTGTAAATTGTCCTTTCTCAAGATACACATAGCTGCAATTTTTTCCTCAGAAAAAAAAAAAAAAAGAATCTAAAAATTCCCTATTTTCCATGTCTGTGTGTTTTTTCTGAACTAGATTGTCAAGAACAAGGGAGATCCGAATACATAAATTAACAGTGTTGGTTTCGTTTTCTTCTATGAATCTAGTTTCATCTAACAGTGAGACTATATCTCGTTCCCATGGTGTGGTTTGGACATTCAATAGATAAAGGAGTCAAATGCATGTAGCCATTCAGAACACAAATCGATAAGGAAAAAATTGCAGTTAGACTTCATACCTCCTTGATTTTCGACAGCAACTGAAAAACATAAATTTTATTTGTTTTATTTCTGTGTTTTAACACCAAATGCCCGACAATATGAAAGGGAACATCTTTTTAATCTGGTTAAATTGTTTAACTATTTTTTTGTTTTATGCTTTAGCCGTGTTCGTGGGTCGTCCCTGATCCTTTCACTTGCAATTCTTGTTCCACCACAGATACCAACAAATTACAAGAAACTGATTGAACTCATCGCTGCTAAATACCTTGTGCGCATGCCGCAACCATGCTTCCCCACTTTGGCTCAAGTTTGATATCACATGCCATGGAAGATTGGATAGGCACCAAGCTTGTTTGGCAAACGGATAGGTAAGTAGAACATGTTGGAGATTTTCCAATGAATGAGAATGTAAGGAACAGCAGGTGTTCTCCAAATTGATTCTACGTTGCAGCTTCTTTGAAGTCGGTAGTGCATCAAGACAAACTTTCCAAGAAAAAGCGAATCTTGGCTCTCCATATGAAATTCCAGCTGTTGACAGGTTGATGCAATGAATGGCTAGAGGTGTTGTAGGAAAGGATGGTTGTTGTAGTTGAGTTTGAGATGATAAGCACTATGAATGGAAAAGGACACTAATTTTGTAAAATGCCATCACAAAATGTCCGGTTGGTCACTCCTTGATAGTCCGACAACGGAGGAGTAATAGGTCTGAAAATGGAAGGACGTGGAATCTATTGGTCCTTCCAAATCGTGATCGGCAAGATGTCTTGGAGCCAAAAATGGACAGCCAAGTAAGAGACAATTAAGTGTCAGGCAGAAAAGAGTTCAGAAAATAACGAGCCTTCAGCAATTGAATTAACAAACAGTTGTCTTGGAAGGAGTGCATTATTGAAGGCTTTAACTTGACAAAATCCGATTACACCCTCAAGTTTCCTATGGCACAACTTCTTCTGTTGGATCCAATGAATCTTCCTTTGGTCGTTTTTGTGCCACCAAAACGTAGCCACGATTAATTGAATTTCGTTGATCAATGAATCTGGAATCTGGAACACACTCATCTTATAGGTTGGAATGGGTTGTATCACCACTTTGATTATTTGTTATTTTGTGATTTGTGAGTTGTCACTTTTATCAATGTACTAGAGGTTAGAGGCTTAGAGCTAAGCACTTTTCCTCATTATTGTTTAGTTAGTAACGAATTTTGCATATTTGGAAATGAGATAATATTTTGGCCATATAATGACATATCTCATGAGAAATATGTAATAATCGCAATAAATTGAAATCATCGTGTTTTATAAGTATTTTTACTTTTCCTCATTATATCGCGAGAAAAACATGATAAATTTTAAAAACTTGGGGAACCTAGTTACAGAGATCACTATTGTACCCACTGTGACCACCTGACACAAAATCAAACAACTTAAAATGACATTTGTCCCACCACACCCTACCTGACTCAAAATCGCCGCAGCACAATCATCACCTTAGCTCCCTCCTCTTCATTAAAATGACATTTGTTAAATGCAACCCACCATGAGTAAACTGGGAAATGGCAACAGAACATGTTTATCCCTGAACCAACTTCTCCAATTGTGGCACCAACCAAACGCCTGAGATCTACAATCCATAGCTTTCAACATAGAAATAGGCGACAATGCTGAGATTAGTAGACATAGAAATGGCATATTAAAGAACCTGCCCACTTTTCAGGATACAATGAGAAACAAAATAACAATCAAACTCACATGGGCTGGCTGAATTGCAATACGCCATCCATTGGGGGATTGTGATAAGGCACTTATCCAAATGTATACCAGGGCAACCCAACTAATCCCAAATTGGCCATAAAAATTTATAAACAGGTCATTAGACCATATTGTGCATGATATCCAGCCCAATCACCTCTAATAAACATGGCCCAAATGTGATTATGAAATTGTTAGAATTTCTTACATTGGTTAGAATATGGGGACAACAACTATTGCATTCATTCAAATACGTGTTGTTGGAATAGATGATCAAAAAATTAACTAAATTTTTTATTTTGAGAATTATTTAAACTATTTTTATTTGAGTAATATTGTCTCGATGAGTATGATAAGTATTTATCCTTGGTATATATATCTGTTATGCTTACCAATTATGTTAAGCATCAGTTTAACGTCATAACAGATGCCCACAGACCATTCAGATAACTCATATAGTTGGGTTGCGCATTAGATGGCGGCGACGGAACCAACTTCTGAAGGTTGGTTTAAAATATTACAAGTCGATGAGCTCGAAATTGGGCATTGAGAGTCCTATTGAGATTGTCACTGAGTATTGTATTTATTGGATGAGTGTCATATTTCATCGATGACAGACGTTGGACGTCTATGCAATTTCGGTAGGTTAGTTGACAAGGTAGTCAACTGATTGAACTGACTCGCGGGGATCGTCATACGGAAGCCTCAGAGGCTTGGACGGTATGACTTGAGTCCCAGGCTTCGATAGTACGGGAGTAGTCATCAAATTTGAGGAACTATGGCAGTCACGTGCACACGATGGTTGTATCTTGGATATGTCTGAGAGATGATTGTGTCATGGACATGATCATTATAAGCCTTGTCCAGTACAGTCAGAATGGAGGATGGGGGTTTCCAAGAAGAGGATCCGTCCCCTATCAGTTTGTGGCAGCAGTATCTCTTATGCACTTGGAGACCCGTTTACGTCACACAAAATCTGTAGCTACATTCCCAAGTATTAAAGCATAGATGACTAGTCCAAGATAGGAACCGACACCAAATTCCATGCTCTAGACTAAGGTTGGGATACGGGAGATGGAAGGACCGTACCCATATGGAATCGAGAGTCTAAATGTGGATATTCACCTAGTCTCTAATGCCATGGATCATTGCTAGATGAACACCCATGATAGTTTTCGACACTAGCCCAAGTCTATATGGAAGGTGAACTTAAATAGTCACACACAAATCACCGTGAAGGACTAGGAATTAATTCCAAAAGATGTAAATAATTGGATTATTTACATGGGTGATGATCCATTGGATGGATAACCCAAGATTAAATTAATTCGACTAATTTAACTAGGCTTGTCTTAATTAATAAATTGAATTTATTAATTAAAGAGAATTGGGGTTATGTTTTTAATTGGATTAAATGACATTAGGCTTAATTTAGTTTGAATTTATTAAATTGAGTTTAATTAAATTCTTTGTGCTTTGGATTTCTTTTAGTTTGATTAAAATAAAACACGGTCCACTAAATTAAGGCCCACTAGCAATAGAGTTGACTTCTATTGTTGGAAGGAGGATTGGATAAATTGCACTTTTTTAAAGTGTAGACTTGACCATATTTTGAACCCTTCTTATATGGCATGATTTGATCATACCATATAAAAAGGAGGATGCCATGTAGGTACGTTAAATGCATCTAACCACATTTTCACCTTCCCATGAAAAGCATATATATGTATGTTATCATCATTATTTACTAGATGATAACACATAGTGTTTAGTGTAGAGAAGACACACACTCCATCCCCCCTCCTCTCCATGAACAATTCGGCCCTTTCTCTCCTCACCTCATCCCTCTAATTCTCTAACTCTCTTTGATCTAGGATCAAATGAAGTGCTGTAGAGAATTTTTGATAAAGAGAATACACTAACTTTTTTCATCTTCCAATCGGTTTGATTTCTTCTAGCAAAGTGATCAAAACCTTCTTGCCATGGTGTGGTGTGGATCATCTCTAGAAGGCTCCTATGTAGGAGACTAGGGTGAACAAGGGGTCAAACGTCCATCATCGATTGAAATGAAAAACAAAAGAGGTAAATTTCATTTAAATATTGTATCTTTTGTTTGCTCTTTATCTATAACATCGTATATTGGATGTGTTGTTTTATCTTTTCAAATCCACATACCACATCGAACGCCGAGAAACACCAAGGGTACACCCCTTGGTTGATCGTAGAATAATTTTAATTGTGCGTATTTTATTAACGCATCCTTTTAATTGTTCCGCTCTTTCGCTCTCGCATTCCCGGGCAGATCTGCTTGCCTTTTTCTCCTTCAAGTGGTATCAAAGTCGGGTTCGATGTATGGCTATAGATTTATATGTATTTTTTATTTGATGAGCATGAAGAATATGTTAAACTTCTAAAGCATGATTACATGTAAGAATTAACATGTTTGATTTTGCAATTATTTGGACATTTGGTGTATTTAAAAAAATTGGACTTTCTGTCTCCCCTGCACGCAGGCAGTGGAGCCTGTGTGCCCACGTGCGGCCGTCTGTACTTTGACGGCCGAACGACTTGGCCGTCTTTCCGAAAAATTGAATTTTCTGGAGTTTTGGATATTTTTTGAAATAATTAATTTTGCTAATTTTATTTCTGGATTAAATTGGATTTTTTTAAATTAAATTACTTAATTAATTTGGTATATTTTGTGCATTGGATACACATATTTTATTGTCCATTTAATTGTAATTTTAAACTTGTATTTTTCTATATATAATTTTAATTTCATGATAATGGATATCATAACTATATAATGCTTGGTATGTATTGTATGTGTTAAGCATGATTATTTGAACTTATTATGCTTGGTTGTTAATTGAGTTAACAATTGATTTTCACTGAGCGCATGACCGCATGTATGCATCTTATTTTCTGTTGGGTAGGGCCTATGTGCCTCAAGATTTATTATTTTTCATCTCTCGTTTTATGTCTTGAAATAATAAGCCTTGCTCTTCGTCCCTATCAATGTACTCCCTCGACTTTTGATCGGGATTCTTTTTTGAATATAATAAGAGTAGATAGGATTTTTGGTGGGGTTTTATTTTATGTAATTAAAGCAAGCCCATAGATAAGAAGGGCCACGGTGGATGGAGGCCCAAGGCGAAAACATGAGAAGATCTGAAAGAGATTACAAGACCCATTAGCGTGATAATGGGTAATAAACTTATAATCCTGTAGGGCCACTCTAAACAGACCATAGATCCACTACGGGCTCCGTTGATCGCATAGGTTGGGCTCGTGATCTTGCAATAGGGATATGCTAGGTTTATTTTCATTTGACGCATTTATTTTAATAATTTTAAATATTTGATATATATGCATCCAAAACACTAAATGATATGAGGTCTCGGTCTGTACATAATCGAACTCTCATTTGGTTGGACCAAGTTACAGTGTCAGGCCCATATTGGACTTGGATCAAAATGGTTTCGATCTGTCCAAGCCGTCCATCCACAATAATGTGGTGAAGAAGCTGCCGCTACCCAAATCTGGTCTCACGAGTCGTGAAACATTTGGAATAGAAGCAAGCTACACCAGTGTTGTGAACAAAAGAACACACTCATTGTTCCCCTATCTTACGAGTCGTAGGGGGAGACAGTTGAGGTGTGATTGGGTTGATGGGTTGGGCCTAGCACTAAATGAATGATAGGCCTGCAATGGACTTGGATCAAAATCGTTTTAATCTGACTAGGCCTTCCATCCAGGCAACGTAATGAGGAAGCTACCACTACTTAAATGTGGTCTCACGAGTCATACCACATTTAAAATAGAGGAAAGGTGCACTATTCTTGTGAACAAAAGGAACCCGCTCATTATTTTCCTGTCTTACGAGCCGTTGGGGTCAATAGTTGAGGTGCGATTTGGTTGATGGGTTGGGTCTAACACCGAGTAGCATGACTCACTTGGAGTCCTCGAGAACATGTGAAAACTTGAGGCAAAACATCTTGGGAATCTCATCGAATAAGAATGGTATTGGATACCTCTCATGAGCCTTTTGCCATGTGAATCGTAAAAGAGGGGGGATGGTAGATTGTGCTTGTGGATCCCAAGCCCACTAAAAAATGGTTTCCCAAGACTCCACTTGAGAGTGGTGGGCTTTTGTAGGAATAGTAGAAGGGATTAATGACTAAAGGACTAAGTTTTAAAATGAACACAATATTTCTATAATCTACTTAGTTCTTTCTGCTTTACATTTTGAACGCATGTCTGAGATCCACTTCCTGTTATTTTTTTAAGATTGACTAACTTTAGTAGAACAAATGAATTAGCTGCAAAATTTGAGAATTGTCCTTGATTTTTGGAACCTATCTTGTGTCATGGATAAGCCACTTCCATCGAGAATTGGGAAAGGGGCCCTCACCTAAAGAATGTTTGACGTTTATGAAAAGGCATTAGGACAACAACAAGGTTCGTAGCATCATACTTGTTCCACAACCAATAAGCAGTATCACAAGCTAGACGTTGTTGACTCGGTAATATTCCACATAAAATAAGTTTATGCAGCATCGAATCGGCATATTTGATATGCTGCGATGGAGGCATCTTTTGGAGTTAGGATGATTAAGGGTTATCTGTACATGAATGTGGGGTCAAGAAGCAATCCCTTGTGGAGAAGCTCAAGGACCTCAAGAGATATACATTGACGTGATCCTTCAGTCCCTTCATCCCTCCTTCGACCTATTTATCATGAACTCTAAATAGACTTGCGAAGACCATTCATGAGTTAATAGACATGGTTGGACCATTAAGAAGCAACGATTGAAAAATCTGCACCGTCGGTATTGAATTCAGTGATTTCGACTTTAAGAGCAAAAGACATCAGCAGTCAACATAAATTGCCAAGGGATATTGGAGGAGGGCGTGTCGTTTCCTCTCCACACAAGGTGTTGCGTTTGCGAGCAACATGATTGCTAATTCTACTACCTATATATTGGACACCTACTTTAGAAGCTCATTTTTGCAAATGGTCTGCAAGAAATACAAAGGAGTAGAAAGGTAAGACAGATAATCCGAAAGCTAGGTGATGACAAGACCACTATTGCAGAAGCTATAGGGCTAAGTTGACTTAGCTATTAGTAATCATATAAGGATAGAATACAATTGCGTAACCCAACATGATCAAGTTTTTATTAGCCTATTGTTAGACAAGTTAGACTATAAATTTGATCAATAAAAGTTCTTTTATTTGACAATGAGTCTAGCAAATATCTTAATGGATAATCAAGAACTAAGCTTACAGAAAATGGCATGCATAAGCTAGTCCATATTCCTCTAATTAGGATAAGTAAGTTCGTAGATTCAAAAAGTCTAGAAATAAATAATTTGAGTTTACTAACTTATAATAATCCTTCTTGAGAAAGAACAAAGCCGTAAAAGCACTTTCTAGGACAAAGTATGTTTGTCAAGCGATCTGTTGGATTGAATCCAAATAGACATCTGTAGGTCGCCAAATACAGAAGAGGACTCACAAGTTTAAGAACCTTTGGAAGGTTCGAGGAATTAGAATTTAAATGGAGAACCAAACTAGTTGCAGAGTCAAACCCTTCGATTGGATCAGGGTGGCGTGTATTTAGTGGGAGTTTTTGAAGTATCTTAATGAGAATGGATCCTCACTTAGTGAAATTATTCCTATAAGAGATGATATTGAACTGTCTCTGATGAGGAAGAAATCGAACCTTGATTTGACATGGTTTAATCGGTGTTTCACTGAATTACTTGGCCCATCTGGACATAGACCATCGAAAATTATTGAATTGAAAAATATGTCATTTTCAAATCATGATCCAGACACCATATTTGATATGCATTAGCTTGTATTTCACAAAAGTTCTTAAGTATATGATGGTCCTGCATACGCCAAGGGACTAATAGGAGGCAAATTAGACTCAGAGTTTGGTTTATGCAAGTACATTACAGAATAATGCGAACATCATTTGTAATCAATATTTTCACTGACTATATTCTAGTTCTCTGAAGTGACGATTAGAAACATCACTTACTTAAAAAGTACGAGTTTCTAAGTCTGACCGAATAAGGAGATGCGATGGCGATATCGATTTGGACCCCACATCGATTTGAATAAGTGATTTGGAGCCAGAAGATCTACTATGGAGTTCAAACTAGGTTTGAACGTCCTATATCTGGAATATTTACTTTGACAAGTTCATGAGGTAAATGACTTGGTCATGAACAAGGTACAAGGTTAGTGGAAGTTTAATTATGTTCCTAGTGTTTTAAGGTGTTAAAACATCTTTATCATTTGAAATGATTGAAAGATGTTATGGAACACTAAAACACGAATATTGTTCATATAAATTCTCCATAAAGGAATTTGATTCCTGTTTAGGGATAAGTTATCTAAGACCCAGTCATGGTAGACTAATGAGATTAGATCTTTGACACCCCCTACGTCTCTGTTGTAAGCAACATGGGGATGTTGTTTGGTGCACTAAGCCTAATGTTGTTTATACTTTAAGAATAATAACGGATATCGGGTGTGCACCGATGAGGCAGTAGACATTTATTAAATAGTATCTTTAATACCTAAATAAGGATTAAAGAAAAGTTTTTGACGCATGTTAATGGATAGTTGATTCTAGAAGACTATGGCGATAATAGCTTCCAGCATCATATGAATACTCTTTAGTCTCAAAGAGAATGTTCGTTCAGACTTTATGATGATGTGGTAACTTGAAAAGGTTCCAAGTGGAATACCACAAGGAGTTTCTTCATGAAAGTTGAATGTATGCCAAGTTTATAAGTTTTTGGAAAGTGGTTCGAATTGAAAAAGTTACACTAAATCGTTGGGTGTGCTACCTATCATAGCAAAGCCACTGGTCACCTTGGAGGATGACAAGTAGGCTATGGCACAAGCTAAAAGGGGCCGAGATCTCATCACAGATTCAAGAAAACGTTTTAGACACCACTATCTGCTTGGACTGATGGTAGGAAGATGTGACGTGCGGCTGGACCTCCAAACATTCGTAGAAATTATGGTAGACCCATAAGACCTAATCAGTATTGTAGACTGCTTATGATCAGGTAGTCTGAAAACATAGGTAATTGGCTTTAAGGTCCAGTGGGAGACTGTTGGAATAGGTGACCAGAAATCCAATTGGATTGGTGGTTTTGGGAACTATTCAAGCGATCTTTATTCAAGTAATATTGCCTCGATGAGTATGGTAAATATTCAACTTTGGTATATGTGTTTTTTGTGCTTCAACATTATGTTTAACACTGATTTTATTTTCTCTGTTGCAGTATCCCCTTTCTCTTTATTTTCTTTCCAATCGTAAATTATGAATAAAACTCTGCTAAAACCTAAATTTAAATATATTATTTCAGGAAATGGATTGAGAAACACGAAGAATCTGCACACAGTTTCTAGAACATGAATTCGGGGATGGATGGAATGAAGAATAACTCAACAACCATTCACTTTATTTGGTATGAGGGCAATTAGTCGTGTACATAGGTGAGATTTCAATTTGAAACAATTCCACAATCGACTGGAGAAGCTTCGCCACATGTATGAAGTGTTCAAGAAAATACTATAAAGTCCATGCTTTTATTCAAATTCTCTCAAATCATTAATATTGGTTTCTAATGGGGCTTTGCCAACTTGATGGGATTGTCTTTGTTGTTTATTGGATTATGATAAGAATTTCTAAGTTCTTAATCGTGTTCGACATAATTCTCAAGCTTCGTTACCGTATCAATTGAAGTGAGAGATGGGTTGAAACAAACTTAACTTAAGTTCTTCCAATCGTTATTTAAACTTAGTAACGACTAGTATCGACAACCTTCAAATGAGCAAGAATGCTTTTAGTACGTTATGCTACATCGAACACTGGGGGGTCGTGGGTGTCTCCAAAGTACAATTCATGTTAGTGTAAGCGAATAGGTCATTGTGCTTCTTAGTGTTTTTTCACAATACTAGGGCGGTATCTCCAATTACAACTCATGTTAGTGTAAGCAATTAGGTTGTTGTGTTTTTTTAATGTTCTTGAACAACATAAAAAGAACTTCATCATGAAGTTTTATTTCAAATGATTGGGCCACACCATTAGCCATTCTTTCAACAATGTATTAGTGGCTCTTCTAAAATTGCACCTTGTTTTGCTAGCCACTCCAAATCTAATTCTAGAATATTGGTCCAATCAAAAGTTGAAATAATTAAGGTAAATAGAACACATGGTTATCCAACAATTCATACACTGTGCTTTTTCTCATAATTAGAAATTGTAACACAAACTTACCTTATGCATACGATCAAACTGAGAGACGAGTCACAAGCTTATTTCATGCAAAGATGATTAATAACTGATTTAAATTCTTGTATTCATTGTTTGAACTTAGTAATGCAACTTGCAATGATAACCTTTGTATGAATAGGAATGCTTTCGTACGTCATGCTACCTCTTAAAACACGGGTGGGGGTGGGGAGTGATATCTCAAAAGTATAGCTCATGTTAGTGTGAACGAATAGGATTTATAACCTTATGGAAAGTAGAACTAAAGTGAGAGATGGGTCACTTATACAAAGTAAGATCAATAGCCAACTCAAGTTTTTTCATTCGTTGTGTGAACTCAGTAGTGAAACTTGCAACAATAACCTTTGTATGAATAGGAATGCTTTCCGCACGTATTGCTACTTCTTACAACACCGTGGGGGAGGAAGGGGGGGCATCTAAAGTATTACTTATGTTAGATTGAGGGAATTGGTCACTATGTTTTCTAGTACTCTTGCACAACATAGAAAGAACCGCATGCTGAAATTTGATTTCAAATTATCGAGCCACACTGTTAGTCATTCTTTCAATAACGTGTTAGTTGCTCTTCTAAAAATTCACCCCAAGATTGTTCCAAATCCAAGGTCGAAACGGTTTAAGTTAAATAGGATACATGGTTATCTAACAATTAATACGTTGTTCTATTTTTGCATATTTAAAAATTATAACACACATGTATTTCATGGGATTGTCTAGGCGCATTGGATGATAGATATATCCTTGTCTGAGTACCTTCTACTCACAAAGGTTGTTATAGGACCATTAAAAACTAAACTACAGTAATGTATTGGACGTATGTGATAAGGATATGCAATTCATACTTGTCCTATCTCATTCGAAATGAAGTGTAGCCAAATGTAGAGTGCTTTGTGATGCTATTGTTGATTGACTGGCTTGAAGGTGCACATAGGTACGTATGAGGTTTAATAGCCCCGATCCTGAATCGGATTCAGGACCAGCATTCTTGCCTATTAAATAAGTCTGTAATTCAGAGGATTACCTCCAGGGGTGGGAGGCCCCTATTGATGTTGATTGACAAATCAATCTCGAAGCCCATATCCAGAATTCTATTTCCTTGAAGTCATTTATCTATCTCTATTAGTTCACTCTTCTTCTTCCCTTCCAGCCAAACCTAGTCAATCAAAGTAGGAAGACAGCGACAGAGAGAGTTCCATTCCAGCTAATGAATACATTAGTTCGATTAAAACAAACATGTATGGTCGAACTAGTGAGATGACTTTGCAAAAATTAGATGTACAATAATTAGAGAGGAAGAAGGAACTAGTCATGCTCCCATGCCGAATAGATTTCTGTTGTATTTGATTACATTTTATTTATGTTTTTCTTTGTAAAATTGATGAGGATTTTGGTTGTACTCATAGTTCTTTAATGCTATATCATTCGTATAAAATATTGGTTCTAATTTTCAATTGAAAATCATACATTATACTGGATTTGTTGATAAGTTGGTGCATATTCTTGCCTTAGCTGCAATATTATGATAAATATGCGAGTCGATGACCCGAATTTAAGATGTTTCTTGGTATATAAGATTACGTGTTATGTCTATTCAATGTAGCATTTCTAAATTTTTTATTTCTTCCTTGTTACTATTTGTGCGGTACAATGAATGACAAAGATTCATCCTTTCAACATAGGCATGGTGTGGCGAAGGAGAAAGGGTATAATAAAAGAGTGCTATGAGAGAAAAAGAGGTGTTGGTTAATTGTTTATAGCATATTATATCATGTGGCTAAAAATGTGAGAATGGATTTCAAATTGGGTATCTGACTAAATTAGAGTAGAATATGATGAAACAAATTCCCAGCAACAACCTTAAAATGGACTCTAAGATTTATGTTTGGAAGAAGCAATACTTGTCTATTGTTAGCATAATGGTGCATATTGGGTGGGATGATGATAAAAATATGATGTCCGTCGAAGATAATAGCCTAAGAGAAAAATATGCTAAGGTGATTTGAATGGAATTGACAATTTTAAATTGTTTACTTTTTAGTTACATTATCTATGAAGTGTGATGATAATATGGTTAGCATACAACATACTGACATATTAAATTTTTCTAATGTAAAGATAGATCCAACCGCAAAGTCTATGCGATTTAGGCCATGGTCATTCTTCCCACATGGCATGAAATTTATTGGTAAGATAAAGCTATAGGGGAACATGCAGAGGACATTGCAAATGCACTCGAAGCGGCATTCAATGAAACTCATATCCAATATGATTTTCTTTTCGACACTTACACTGAATGACCCCCTTAAGTTAATTTCTTTAGGTTTGAAAATGATCAACTCTCAACTTTCAAGCTAACAAGAAAATCAACTATTATGAGTCAAGGCAATAAAGAAAATGGGAGTTTCTAACAGGAAATGCAAGACCACAGAAGCACCAAGTGATGAGCCACGGTTGGTTGATGCGTTGGTCACTAAGTTTGATGGCTATTTCTTATTTGATTTTATTTATTTATTCAGTCAAAAATATGTAAAAGTTATATTATTTTAGTTTATTTTTATAAAAAACTAATTATCCAAATAACAAAAAGAAAAGGAAAGTTGGCACCATAGCTTACCACTAATTCAAATTTTAAAATCCAGGATTGTGTTACTCAGTTTTCTCTCCTGAGAGTCTCTGTTTACGTCCAACAGGTTTCTTCATGGCGTCCCATGACAGCTTCTCGCTGGTGCTTTCCTAGTGAAGTTTGGGCCTCCCTCCCGCATAGCGTGCTCGTTACTATTTTCAAGCTTCATGGATGTATGACGAGGGGGATCCTTTTACTTGTTCGTGTTTGTGTTTTCATCTTTGTCATCCTCGTTTTACTTGTCTGCATCCTTAAGCCCTTGTTTTGTTGCATTTCTATCGTTTACCTTTCGTTTTGTTCCCTTTGCTATCATTAGTGTTATGTTTTGTTTAGTTGTTTTTTCTTTGCTTGTTGCATTGTTTTGTTGTTGTTTTCAGGGCAGTCTATTGGTGGGCATGTTTGTTGTCCCGCGGTAGGCTTCAGCAGATAGGCATTGTGGCACGTCATCATTTTTTCAGCAAATGGAGGGTCTGGTAGGCATTTATCTATTGTCCGAGGTGTGCGAGAATGAGTTCGAGATTGTGGGGTTGCAACGTCAATTGAAATTGACAGAGGAGGAAAGGAAGAGCTTGGTCTTACCGAGCGGATTGTGGCACGCGGAGTCAGATAACCCCAATCTTTGTTCAGTTGGTCGGCTTCTGGCGGCAATGGTTCCTAGGTTTGAGGCACTTTGTTTATCTGTTCAGGGGATGTTGAACCTGATGAAAGGAATGGAGATGAAGCTACTAAGTGGGGGCAGGTTCTTGCTTCATTCAACCATGTCCTAGACAGAAATCGGACTTTGGGGGGGTGTATGTGGAGTTTCGAGAAAAAAGTCCTTATCCTCAACAAGATCCAGGAGCACTAGAATCCTCTGCATGCGATCTCAACTGGTGTAATTTTCATATACAAGTCCATAACCATCCCTTGAGCATGATGAATCTGGGGGTCACTACCTTCGTCGGTAATCGGGTGGGGCATTTCCTAGAGATGGGGATGGAAGAGGACAGTTGTTTGTGGGGATCTACACTATGAATTCGGGTGGCAACTGAGCTGCCTTTTTCCATAATTAGGCAACTGACCATTAATTATATAAAGGTCCTACTTACTCTAATTGGAGTACATTAGTCAATGGTTCTGTCGGCCATCATCATCTCAGTCAATGTTATATCATATACAACACAGGATACCCGTTGTATATGATATTCCAACACTCTCTATCCCAATGTGTATCAATATCAGCATAGGACATCACAACAAATATGGCATCCCCACACCACCCCAGTGCATAGCTAACAGTAAAGGATACCCCCGGCTATCCGGAATATCGCGGTACCCTAAGCGCTATTGTACCTAGCTTAATTCATTTATTTTTAATATCACATCAGCAATCACATCACCATTAATCATATTATCATAAACCATTGACTATGCTCCCGACTAAGTAAGCACCATCTTTTATTTCACAACAACACTAACACTAACTTCATCATTCTATTCTCTTTAATTATTACTTTCTCAGTGTTAACTTTCCAATTTGATTTCATGCAACAATCAATTATATAATCACATAATCATACCTCTCACGTCCATATGTTACAATCACATATAACACATAGTAACAATTCCTTCGATATTAAGATAATCCAACAAATAGTCCACAACTAAATATATAAACAACCAATATACAAAATGCAGGTACATATATAAATCCAAGTTCACGATCAAATCTACGAAACCAATATATATAATATATACAATACTACATATATAAACATATATATGTATATATATCCAATTTGCTATACTTACCTCAAATCTCAAGATGCTTCAATTAACACAAGGGACTGCTCAACCCTCTATTTTGTCTTCACGTCCTATAACATAGTATTATAGATATAATCAATATATTGGAAATATCATAAACTTTAAATAAAATATTATATAATATTCGTATCTTTCACCAATATTTTAATATTTTATTTTTATTAAAGTTTAAACGCCTATTCCATTTTCTTTTAAATAACTTGCTTTCTCAGCTTCCCAAGTAAATAATTAATTTATCAATTAACTCATAAGGATTCATTTAATCAAACCCCTTATATATTTATAACTATCATTTTTAATAACATTCCTAAATTAGATTATCATTAAAAACCTCATTCCCCTCTTTAATAACGTAATATTTCTTAAATATAATTATCGGAACATTTATATGAATTTCTATCTATTCCCAGTTACTATATAATTTAATTAAAAAACAATGCATACAATTACGTATTTGGCTCATAATTCCGATAGAATTTTATAAATTAATTATAGTTATAATTAAATCTTACAAATATAATTAACTAACTATAGCATTTTTTATGTCAATCGTGATATTAAATTCGACACTAATTTAATAGCCAAACTCATAAACTTTCCAATTAAACACTAATTGAATAGTATAAATTACATTTAATAAACACACAAATCAAATAATTTATTTTGATGAATTAACTAAAAATTTTAAAATATCAATTACTAACTTGTTTCAAACCAGCAGAGACAAGTTCTAAAATCGTCTTTGTGTGTATATGGTGATTTGTGCATAGAATATATAACTAAAGAGACTTAAAGATGGACAGGGGCTGCTTTGTTCGGAGCTGACCATGATTCAAGCTGTGATAATAGACTACTTCTCTCACATATTCCAGTCTACAAATCGAAAAACCCGCACAATAGATGAATACCTCCAGTATCTCCAGTCTGTAGTAACTGACATGAACACGGTGTTGAACAGTCTATAGCCAAGAGAGGTGGTCAAGTAGTCTCCCGATCAGATGCACCCCCTAAAGTCTTCGGGGCGTGACAGTATGTCCCCTATTTTCTTATAAAAGTTTTGGCACATAGTTCGACAGAAATACAATCAACTTGGTCTTACATTTTTTAAATGAGGGCATCCTAGGACCAGTCCAAGAAGATCTTATGAGTATCTTGGGGGTGCGGTGGTGGATAAGCTTGACAAATACTTGGGGCTTACATCTGTAGTAGGTCGGTCCGAGAGAGCTGTTTTCGCCAGAACCAAGGAGTAGATCTGGAAAATGTTGCTGGGGTGGTTGGCTAAACAACAATCCCAAGCAGGTCGAGTTGTGATGATTAAGTCAGTTCTTCAGGCAATCCCAACTTATGATATGAGTTGTTTCCAACTCTCAGCGGTCTGCTGAATAAGTTAGGGAGTATGATTGCGGCCTTCTTTTGGAACCAAGATGGGGTCAAAAAATCTACTGGATGGCATGGAGCTAGGTGTTCCGGGAAAAACAAGTTGGGGGCCTCAAGATCCGTTGATTGAAGGAGCTTAACATTGCTTTGTTATGTAAGCAAGCATGGCGATTGTCAACTGAGTTATCTATTTTGCATAAGGTGTATCAATAGGAGTACTTTGGGCAAGATACCTTTCTAACGGCGCCCGACTGGGGGAAACCATCATATGCGTGGCAGTCTCTGATGACAGCAATGCCATTATTATTGGCGGGTGCGTGGTGGAGCATTGGCTTGGGGCGGACAGTCAGACACTTGAAGACCCTTGAATTCCTAGACCGTCCACTTTCCTACCGATCAGACCAACTCGCACATTACCACCAGGCACCACTGTGGACGCTCTTACAAGCAGAGTTTTGAGCTAGGTGACATGAAGTGGATTCAGATAATGCAACCGGAGATTGAGGTAGAGGATCGGGTAATTTGGCATTTCGGGAAGAAGGGGAGGTTCATGGTGAAAAACACATATTGTCTTTGCTTCTGCCCTACTGAGCGATCGAGCACAAGTGCAATTGTCAATTCGAGCGCTTGGTATTTCATCGAACGTGTTCGAGCAGTCCAAAAGGTCCTATCGCCTAGAAGTGCAGCCATCTCGCCCTCCCAACAAAAGATAACTTGAGACGACGAGGGGTTGTGGTGGATGACTCGTGAGTTCTGTGTGGTGAACAAGAGGATGGGTTGGAGCATGTGTTACTGAAATGTATCTTTGCAAGACTGGTATGAGCGTTGTCGCATATCCCGTCGAGATGGGTGGTTCAGGAGGGCCTTGGCATGGACACGTGGATTCGACGGGCTCACATGGGGTTAGATATTATAGAGTTTTCCAAGTTTCTCACAGTTTGCTGGGCACTTTGGTGCAACTGAATTCGATCCATTTTCGAAGGCGTTCGGGATGAGGCAGCAGCGGTGATGGGTGTTGTGGTCTGAATGCGGTCGTGTTATCATTCGGCGGTTTGACTGGTTGTTCTGAGGCTTTCCTTCTGATTTCTCTCACTTCACTTATGGTTTATGTGTAAGTGAACACTTGTTGGGTTTTTCTAATATAGTGTCTAATGGTGTTATGCTCAATAATTTTTTCTAATTTCCTATAATTGGTAGATTTATTGTAACAACATTTTTCCGTTGCCAATGGAACTTATTGTGAGAAGAAAACGATAATTTTGTCACAATAACTTTTATGCATGGCATGTTTTACTTTATTTACGATTTTTTCTTCTTTTTTTACAAATAAACATTTTTTTGTATCCCCTACTTCAAGTTAAAGTTTTACCCTAAGGTTGTCTCGATTTGGCTTCCTTATTCCCACTATGCATTTGCCAATTGGCTCCTCTTACTTAAAGAACCAAACACGGCATCATCAATGTGTTATGATAGGTTATGGTTACCCAAATATAAATACCTCTATAACCAGTACAAGTAAGAATATGTTGAAAACCATGTTATGAAACAATCTAGACAACCAACTCCCATGACTCTACTGTTCAATTAACCGCATTCCTAATGAAAGCCATTTATTGAGAGGAGTTTTTTCAAAATGATATATATTACTCTGAATTTTTCCAGTCATTTTATAAATGCTTGAAATTGAACACCCATCCAAATATTTTGGTAACAGTATTTTGAGCATATAAATGGGAACGACTATTAACTTGTTTCTAACTTGGTTATTCCCTTTGTTCAATCATTTGGGCGATGAATGTACCAATTAAGTGTTGGTCAAGTTATTTTGTCTAAGTTTTGGTGTAGAAGTATTTTTTTATTTTCTTTTTTTGGCTTGAAGGAAAAAACGCCATTGAAGAAGATGTTAGTAATTTTGGGACTGTTAGGAAAAAACGCCTGTCAACACGACTGTCATCAAGATGTTAGGAAAAAATGCCACTGAAAAAACTTAGATCATCATACATCAACACGACTGTCATCAAGATCAAAGGCCATTTTGGTATATCTTAGTAGAACTCCACTCATACTCATTGTCGTCCTTGTCCCTAATAGGTCTGCTTCGAAGTTGTTGGATGATAGTAGAACAACCAAATATTTCAAAAAAAAAAAATTTATAACAGAGTTGTCAATATAACTATACATTAAGTCGAATTCTAAGTTGTTTGGGACATCTAGTAGCATGAAGCTCACAACTAGTAGGAACTATTTTAGAACCTGATGTTGGTTGTGGTATAGTCTGACAGCTTGTCGTGCTTATCCCTGTGCTTATATGTGTCGATTGTAATGCAAAATTTTAAAGTAAAACTCTAACTCTAACATGTTAAGATATATACTAATGGAAAGATAATCAAGTCTACGTTATGTAGAAGACAGCCGAATAAAGATCCAAATTTTGTACAATGAGATATTAAAAAATTAGTGAAAAGTGTACGAATATTGTCTAATGCTTTATTAATACATTGCAATACTATTGATTCAATGACTATATGTATTATAACTTATTATAGGATACGAGAACAACGCTCAAGACTGAACACACCATTCTAATATTTAAATAGTTGTGAAATTGAGGTAAGTATGGATCTATATACCTGTTTATCTGTAAACTTGATCAGGAATTGTCATGTGCTTTACGAATTATATGATTATCTTGTGAAATTGTTCTTATGTATCTGATCGGTGGTTGGGTGTACTTAATGTAGTGAATAATTGTGATATACTTGGACGTAGTTATTGAGTGGAGATGAATGATGGAGTAGTTGTGAATGATTGTGACATGTTTTTTTTTTTTTTTACGGTCGAATGGAATTGAGTTATGGAGTCGATAAAATGTGAATGGTAAATTGGGATGAAAAGATGGCTTACTTAACTTGGCGCATTCTGAGTGGTTTATAATGATGTGATTGGTGATGAGCTGTGTGCTGTCATCAATTAAGGGAGATGATTTTTGATATCATATTGACTATGTGTTATGTGAAATTGACAAAAGTAAAAGAGATGATGTGATGGAGAAGATGAAAGCAGAAAAAATTATTCAATATATTTCAACTAGGCTAAGTTGGACCCTAAGAAAATTAACTATAATGATGTTTGTATTATGTTGTGGTTGATGCTTGATTCTGATATTGGCTTTACATGATTATTGGTATTCGTTACTTTGTGATTACAAAAGGAATATTTGTTGATTGGTGCAGTTGAATGAAATTGATCTTATGTTCTACATGCCCATATGTGTATATATAGACTAATTACCTATGCTTATTGAGTTGGCAACTCATCCTTTGCAACGTATTTTTTAGGAGATAGATCACAGTGACTCATTAAACTAGACAGTAAGCCCGTTGTTAGCTTTATTAGGTGGATTAGCAATGCCATCTGAAGCCGGGAGCTCTAGCTACCTAGATACAATAATATTAAACTGTGACTGAAATGGTATCTTAAGTTTTTTGTATTAGCTAAAAACTCCATTTTTCTCTTTTTCATATGCTATAGTGAAGAATATTATACCAAAATTTTGATGAAGTATTAAAGGGTTGGAGGTTTATATAAGTATTGATCAAAGATGAGTTATCTTATCAGGATAAATATGAGTTTGTTATGGAGTTGAATATGATTAGGGAGGGAGTGTCACATTAGGTGGTAGCAGAGCATATTATCGTTGGTAAATGACACATCCTTATTTCCAACATAAAGATTGCATAGCTCATCGCACAATGGCTCCAACTTTTTTATATAGACCTTGGCAAAGTACTTCTCCTACATCTTCCAACAAGTAATTAAATTCTGAATATCTCACTCATCATGAAATTTATATACAAAATGACTGGACGGATCCATAATAGGATCACTTAAATTACCTCACGAAGTTTGTCCCATACATTATTTGAGCCATACAGCTCTTTTGTGTTTGGTTATAAACCACGCCAAGAATTGTAATGATTAAATAATCGGTACATTACCTGCATATTGCTTAGTTGGCCAAGACATAAGTAAAAACGTAGTTAAACATAACACACATACCCTATCTTGTACAAAAGGCAAGAAGATCCATAGCACTTGACTATTCACCAATCTAAGTACCAAAAACAGCACAATCAACCAAGCAACTAAGGAAGACTCACCCCATCTCAAGTGTGCTGTGAGTGTAGTAAAATAGTCTTCAGTATAAATTACTTATCGTTCGAACTAGACAAGCCATTTGGAGCAAGTAGTATAGGAGGAGGTTGTTTTGCTCGAAGTGATATGACTGTAAACTGAATAACATGCATAACATACGAGGGTATTTTATAGGCATATACCCTCTCATCATTTTGGCTCATCAATCAGGGGGTTGGAAATGGTAGGAGTTTAATGATGGGATACTTGACCAAACTATGGTATATTTCATCAATTTGTTACACCAAATAAAGTGATAGATGAATGTGAGCTACTTGAACAACAACAATCATCAAGAAGATAAAACAAAAACAGCCAACAAACCAACACTTGATACTTAACTAAAAAAGACACCCCCTCTTTAACTTAGTCATAACATTTCACAATGAGATAAATTGTTCCTTTCCTAGCTAGATAGGGTGAGTCTCAAACATATGCAGCTAGCTCTCAACATCCCCCATCGCTAGAGTCTAAGCTACAGATGCGCTGCCATTGTCAGGAACCTGATGGCCTGACCGAGTTTCAATGTCTCCATTAGCATTATTTCAATTTTCATTCTCAAAACCTCAATACACTCGACTAGAACCTCCAACAATGACTTCAACCGATCGATAACAAACTCCATGTTATGTTATACGTTGTTCCTTATTTCCCCCTCTGTGCCTCAACAATTCCAACATTCATGGAGATCCCCGTACGGTCAGATATTACTAATTAGACACATTAAGCGAATATAGTTAAGATTTGCAACGAGTTTCTATCAAGATTCTTGAAAGATCAACATCTTATCATTCTAGTATAATCAAGAAAATAAAATCTGAAAATGATACAAAATTTACATGGTTTAGGTCACATTTGTAGTACACACCAACTTACCCAACATTACCCTGGTGTCCCGAATTATATTATGTAAAGGCAAGATAGTAATAATTATAATCATGACTTTTTGCATCCTGTCAAACTCATATATGGTTTCTTTCTCTTCCTTAATCTTAGTCATCAATGTGTTTGTCCTCCAAAACTGATCGCTAGGTATTTTACTAGAACAGTTGCATTATGTATCCTATGTGTTCACCCCATCAAACCCATGGCAGCTGCACTAGTATCCATTGTTCGCTATGTATTTTACCAACTAAAAGTCGTCTCTAGGTAAATGATAATATGTAAAGAACAAAATAGAAAAGTCATAAATTGTCAATTTTTTTATTTCACAAACATGGCCAAAAGTCAATAGAAAATTTTTACATCCATACCTCTATAATTTATCACATCATATCTTCACATAGTTTAACCATATTCCATCCCTACAAGTGAACGGGTCCTATAGGTTCCTCTTTGATAATTTTGACGGCCCATTCACATGGAAATTATCATGGTTAAGAAACTTTTTTCTCCACCAAAAATTTGGAGTTCCTGATTATTGGATTTGTTTGTTTGCCGCCATAGCTTGTACAGTGATGTTTTAGGTGAAAAATTTAGGTAAGGGATTTACAGATTATATGTTTTCATGTTACATTAAACGTAGGTGATATCCATATCAATACTGGGATTGTTTCCATTGTCTTCATTTGAAACTCTGCTGGGTTAAATAGTAGCAGTAGTTGTCTAGTCTCTATAACAAAAGTAAAACAGCCTCTTGGCTACAGAGAAACTTTAGCCTCTGTTAAGAGAGAGACTATTTTTGTTCTATTCTTGAGGCTAAAATGCTCTATAACAAAGGCAAAATCTGTCCCATTTAGAGGCTTTTGCCTCTGTTCAACATAGGCAAATATGCTTGTGTAACGTAATGAAAGTATGTCTAATATTGAAGTACAAAATGTAGATTCTTTCATGTAATTAAAAAAAGGTACTTTGATTTTCTTTGGATGGATAAAGCGCAATAAGAAGTTTGGAGTACAATTCAAAAAGTGAGCCTAGACCCCTATTAGTGAAAGTTGCATTTTGCTTATCATGGATTTCTACAATACTTCTAGTCCAATTCTTACTCCCATTTTTCTACCTATCACATTTCAAGGAAATTTTATATATGTCAATAGTTTAGTCATATACACAGAATGCACACCAAAGTAGTTACTGTATACACCTCAACCTTAATAGTATAGTATATATATAGATATAGATGAGCGAAATATTTAGATCTATAAGTGCTAATTTTACTATATATTTTTAAATAGAATGAACTCATTTAACATGCAAAAATCTAACACAGTTTGACAAAAGTGCCAGGTGTTTTCAAGCCTTCGACCCAAAAGCTTTTAAGCTATGTTCTTAACAGAATATATATGATTTTTTTGAATGATAAGATTTCTCCTTATTAAATATTAATATTTGCTATAAATGCTAAATATTCAATATATTTTTTTAATTATTAAAAACACCCTAAAAATTTGAAAATTCAGAGTCTAGTTAGATTTATTAATTTATAGTCAATCCATGTCTTACTATAGTATAACATTTATTATTTTCTCAATTTACTTTTGTTTTTTTTTGGGTAAAATGTAAGTTGCATTCATCTAAAAATATTTACAAGGTACTTCTAAGATATCCGGAGAGGCACAAAAAGCCCATGCTTTGGATTAAGGTGCAATTAGACCGTGTGGAAGAAGTATAAAAAAGGACCTATACACTGTGATCTTAATAGAAATAACAAGACCTTCTGAAAATGGTGTTGTGCCTTCAAAAATAACTTCGTTTTGGTACCTCCAAAAGCTATAAACTGTGCATGCCAAAGCAAAGAGTTGCGCTTTGTTCTGCATAGAGGAGCCAATCTTCTCTTTCTTGAGCCACATGACCGCATTGAGAAGGGTGGACATATGTCGGCTGATGCCAATCCATTGCCGGATATGAGACCATACATAACCACTGAAGGGACACTCAAAGAAATGGTGCTTGGCCGATTCATGGGTATTGATGCACAACTAGCATGATTCTTCCTCCTGTAGGAACGCAAGTTGGTCGCGTGTAGTGAGTCTACCCTGTAGTCCAAGACACAAGATGAATGGGTACTTTGGCGGGATAAATGTCTTCCATATTGCTGCTTTCCAAGGTTGCCTTGTGAGTTTCGGCCTAAAGTACTCATAAGCTATGGACGTCAAGAAACCCTTGGTGTCGACCATCTCGCCATGTGCTGGATTGCTGCCTCTGATGAGCCAAATGTGGTGACAACTCTGTTACGAATGTCAGCAAGTCGTTGAAGGAGTGGAGAATCACCCTTCTTTGATTTCTAATCTCATATACGTTTTCTTGTCTAGCGGAAATTTACTTTTTCTTGTTCAATTGTCTAGCTGCAAAAAATATAAGCTCAATATTAGGTCACAATTAGTTTTTGTATTTAAGCTAATATGAATATATTATATCTATGTAAGAGGTGATATATAAAAATTGGGCTAGGACGCATACCTTTTCTAAGTTATACATTAAAGATGTGAATCAATTCTCAACTTTGCAAAAGAGAACGTCATCGAAACTAAGAACATGATTCATTGTCCTTGTCGTTCTTGCAATAATATAAGGTTCAAAATCTTATGATGAATGCATTAGGAAGCACTCGAGTCAGTCTGCTTGATTAGGAAAGAGGCAACTTTGGTCAGGTTAAATGACGAATTAAGGAATTTGAGGAGAAAATTGACCTATTATCAAAGATGTCTCTTAGCGGAACATCTTACTGGCGGAGGGAGTTGCGAAAAGAATTGAAAAAGACACTCGCTCGAGAGGAGATCATGTGGAAATAAAGAGGGAAAGCTCAGTGGCTGCAGAAAGGGAATCTTAATACCACCTATTTTCATGCTAGGGCTAGTGCATGTCAGAATAAGAATTCCATCACTCACCTAAGGAACTCGAATGGGCAACGGTATGCTTCGGCAGCGAGGTGCAGTTAACAATCTTAGAGCATTTTAGCATCAATTCCGTAGTAGAAATCCAAGGGAGGAGTATATCAACATGGTTCTTGAGGGGATAATGGCGAGAGTCTGTGAAGACTTGAACATGGCCCTTAACCAACCATTTTCAAATGAAGAAGTGGACCACTGTCTAGATGTCGTACAAGTCCCCAGTGTTGGAAAAGGTGACCAAAAACCAATTAGATTTACGGTTTTGACCACTATTCGAGCAATCTTTACTTAAGCAATATTGTCCCCACAAATATGGTAAGTGTTTGTCTTCGGCACACATATCTATTATGCTTACCAAATTACATCAAGCACTGTTTTGACGTAATAATAGATGCCCAAAGACCACTTTAATAATCCATGTAGTTAGGCTGCACATTGGATGGCGACTATAAAATCAACTTTTGAGGGTTAGTCAGAAATGTTCCAAGTCAAGGACCTCGAGACTGAGCATCGAGAGTTCTACTGAGACTTGCATTAAGAGATGGATTCTTTGATGAGAATCGTGTTTCATCGGTGATAGATGTGGGACGTCTATGCGATCTTAATAGGTTAATTAGCTATGTGTCAAATCGACTGAACTGACTTTTGGGGATCGTCATATGGAAGCCTTGGAGGCTTGGTCGATATGACTCAAATCCCCGGCTCCAATAGTACGGGAGTAGTCCTCAGACTTGAGGAATCATGGTAGTCACGTGCATGCAATGACTGTATCTTAGCTTTGTGCGAGAGGTGATCGTGTCTCAGACTTGGTCATCATAAGCATTTTCTAGTGCTGTCAAAGAATGTAGCGAGGATGGTGAGTTTCAAGAAGAAGATATGTCCCTAGTCAAAACGTGACAGAGGTATCTCCTATGCACTTGGTGATGTGTCTACGCACTATATAGCTGGGGCCATAGTTGTTGATCGAATAGGAAAAAGAGGTTCCTATATCGAGCAATTTGGCATAACGTGATCTCAAGTATTAATCATAGATGCCTAGTCCAAGATAGGAACCGACACCTAATTCCATACCCTAAAGTAAGGCCAGGAGACGGTAGACGGAAGGATCGTACCCGTATGGACTCGAGAGCTTAAAAGTTCACATGGATATTCGCCTATTCTCTAGTGCCATGGACCGTTCCTAGACGGCCACCCATGGTGACGGAATTTCTTGATCAAGAAATGATCAAGAATTATTAATTGTTAGAAATGTTGACTAGAATGTCAATTGGATTGGCGGTAGTGGAAATCATTTAGCAATCTTTATGAAAGTGATATTATCTTGATATATATAGTAAGCATTTATCTGTGGCACCATGTATTTTTTGTGCTTACTATTTACGTTGAATAGTATTTTAATGTCACAACAAATGCCCACAGATCAATTGAATAACCCATGTAGTTGCATCGTGCATTGGATGACAGCTATAAAACCAACTTCTGAGGGTTGGTCTGAAACATTCTAAGTCGAGAACCTTGATATTGGGCATCTAGAGTCCTATAGATACTTGCACTAAGTATTGTATTCATTGGATGAGTGTCGTATTTCATCGGCGACAGACATGGGATGCCTATGCAATTTTAGTGGATTAGTTGACAAGGTTGTTAACTGATTGAACTGACTCGTGGGAATCGTCATATGGAAGTCTTGAAGGCTGGGTCGGTATGACTTGATTTTTTGGCTCCGATAGTACAGGATTAATCCTTGGACTTGAGAAATTATGGCAGTTGCATGCATATGATGGCTAATTCTTGGATCTGACGAGAGATGACTGTATCTCCGATATGGTCATTATAAGCCTTGTCGAGTGTAGTCGGATAATATAGTGATCACGGTGGATTTCAAGATAGAATCCGTCCCCTATCAGTATATGATAGATATATCTACTATGCGCTCTGAGATGGTTTAGACTCTCTAAGTCTATGGCCATAGCGATTGGTCAAATAGGAAATGATTTTCTTTGTCGATCAATAAAGTAAACACATCTCAATTATTCAGCATAGTTGTCTGGTCCATGATGGGAACCGATGCCCAATTCCATGCTCTAGACTAATGCCGGGAGATGGTCGATGGAAGGAGAGCATCTGTATGGAACTTGAGAGCCTAAATGTTCACGCCAACATTCACCTAATCTTTAGTGTCATAGGCTGTTGCTAACGACCACCCATGGTGACGGGCGTTTCTAATTAATAGTTAATTGGAAATAATTAATTAAATTAAATTAATTAATTATTTGTGTTGGATACAATACCCAAGTCTAGTTGAGGGTGAACCTGAAGAGTCACATATAAATCACTATGGAATTGGTGGAATTAATTCGAGAAAAAATGAATTAATTTAATTGAATTAAATTAATTCAAGGAGAATACTTAAATGATTGGATCATTTATTTAATAATCCATTTAATGGATGCCTCATGAATTAATTAATTGAAGGCTTGACACATTTAAATTAATTGGATTAATTTATTTAGTTTGGCTTAATTAATTGATAGGATTAGTTAATCAAAGTTTGGGCTTAGATTTATTTAATTTAATTAAATGAATCTTTGGACTTAATTGAGCAACAATTAATTTAATTAATTATTGTCCAATGGGCATTGGTTGGGCTTAATCTAATTTGATTAAATCAAGCCCGGTCCATATTTGAAGTTCAAGCCCATTTGAGAGAGGTGGAGCAAGATAAGAAGGAGTTGAAACTTCTCACCATGATTAACATAATGAACATGATGAACATAACATAGTAGTTGTTTCATCATGGTTGGAGGTTATATGCATGTATGTGTGTATGGGTTGCCTTGGAGGGAAACTTGGTAGTTATTGAA
This sequence comes from Sesamum indicum, assembly GCF_000512975.1. NCBI lineage: Eukaryota > Viridiplantae > Streptophyta > Magnoliopsida > Lamiales > Pedaliaceae > Sesamum > Sesamum indicum. The sequence goes on from NC_026152.1 coordinate 5,118,825, forward strand.
TTTTGAATTCAATTATATGTAATATACAAAACTACAGATATATCATGTATAACCAGCACCTAAGCCACAAAATTTGCTCTCTTTTCTCTCCAAAAATGTTCTCATTTTTATTATATATTAAATTGGATTCAATTTACAATATACAACAATCCAAAAGCACTAACAATAGTGTTAGTTTGGAGTTATTTTTCTTCTTATTCTTTGTTCTATCTAGCAATAAAAAAAGAATTATATCTCTTGCTTAGTGTGGTGTGGACAAATTAGAGGAGTTCTAATTTAGATCCTAAAGTGAACGGAACGGAAGACGGTAAAGGGAACAATCCACATTGCTGCTCAACTATAGAAACAAAAAGGTAAAGTTTCATTTTTGTTTCTATGCTTTTTGTTTCATCGTCTAGCCACTTGTCTAGCATGATTATATGTTTAGAAAATGGGTTTTATTTTTTTTTCAATTATGAATATCTATGCATTTTTTAAAATTGGATTTTCTATAAATGCATGATTTTATTTCAGTTTTTAATTATAAAAATTCAAAAAAAGAAAAAATTTTAAAAAACAGAGATGTACGGCCCTTGCTGCCCTGCCGACCGGTCACTGGCCAGTATGCCTGCGCGCCGCTCCACCCGGCGCCCGCTGGCGTGCGTGCAGGGAGCACGCGCGTGCGCGCGCTAGCTTCATTTCCCTCAGGTCTAATAAATCTGGATTAAAGATAAAGACCTGAGGGCATTATCTTTAAGGCAACAGCAACAACTCCTTATTAGGATTTTCTCACTGTGAAGGCTCCTTGAATAAACATCGAAGGAAAACTATAAGGGGCTCTTACTCAAGGCGGCTTAAATGGCATAAAATGGGCTCTTTCTATTTCCTTAAGTGATGGTCGAGATCACCTCAATCTTTCAAAGAACCTTTCTTCCATCCTGTGGTTGTCTGATCCCCTTGGATATCAGGTGTCGGTGGAAAGGAATCCTCTCGTCCTCAGACCAGGGCGAAAGATTATGAACTTAAATAGTTGGATGAATGCTGACTCGTTGTCTAGCTCAAAGAGATGGCTATAAGCATAGGACGGAAGTGCCTTACTTGAGTCCTAGTCCTGCCGGCCGTCTAGTGTTCCTAACGACTCAGCCGTTTTGTGCCTTTTCTTCCGAAAAATTGAATTTTTATGATTTATGCAATTTTTCTGAAATTATTAATTTTGGCTAATGTTTATTTTATTTAAATTGGATTATTTTGAAATTAAATTGTGCCTGAAATTAATTTGAAAATGATTTTCAAAAATACAAATTGTACATTGGATGTATGGTTGATATCCATTTTTAATTGCATTATTAGTATGTTATTTTCTGTATTTAATTATGTTTTTTATATTTGATATTGGATATCTATTGTTAAATACATGGATTGTATTTATTTGTATAACATGTTTATAGTTGATATAAATGTGTTAATTATTATTTATTGGATAAATAATAGGGATGATCACAAAGTCCATTGGCCGGATGCATTGTTTCATTTTATGTTGGGTGAGGCTTGTGTACCTCTTTGTTTTAATTCCTTCTTTCATTTTTATCCTTGCAATAATAAGGCTTGCTTTCTCCCTCCTTTTGTACTCCCCCAACTTTTGATTGAGGTTTCCAATTTCAGTTGTAATGAGTGTAGTTAGTAGTATGAGGTTCATTTATTTTGAATAAATGTAAACTTCCAAAGAGATGACGGCCTAGGCCAGTTGGACGGTGCTCGGCGGAACTCACGACGGAAGAAGAACAAAGACGAAGGCCCATTAGAATGATAATGTGTTACCATTTTGTAATAGTTAGAGCCACACCCTAAATTGATCATAGACCCAATACGGGCTCAGTGGGTGACTTAGGATTGGACTTATGATCATTAACAGGGGCATGCTAGGCTTGTTTTTGCATGTGGTGTATGTTTTAATATTTGGTTGATGTGTTTGGAATACATTTGTTTATATTAATGATTAAAACTAATGCATGCAAAATCTTATAATGATGAGGTCTCAGTTACAAAAAATTTAACTCACACTTGGATGGTCCAAGTTAAATATTAGGTCCATAATGGATTAAAATTCATATGGTTTGTCTAAATCCAAGCCTTCCATCCACAACAATGTGGTGTGGATGCTAGTTTCACCCATTTGTGGTCTCACAAGTCGTGGCACGTTTGGAATGGAAGAAAGCTACACTATTGTCGTGAACGAATGGAATATACTCCTGTTTCCCTGTCTCACGAGTTGTAGGGGGCAGCAGTTGAGATATTCATTCGGTTGATGGGTCGGGCCTAACGCTGAGTAGCGTTATTCGCTTGGAGCCCTCGAGATCACATGAACAGGTGAGGTAAAATAACTTGGGAATGTCATTAGATGAGAATGGTATAGATTACCTCCCATAAAGCCTTTTTCCGTGTGAATCATAAAAGCGGAGCATGAAAAATTGTGTTTGTGGACTCCAAGCCTACTAGAAAATGATTTCCCGAAAATCCCACTTGAGAGTGATGGATTTTTTTAAGAAATAGAGAGACGGGTTAGTGACTGAAGACCAAGCCTTAAACTTGATATAGTATGATAATAATCTACTAAATTTCTATTTATTTTCGATGTAAATATCTAAGAATCCACTCACTACAATTCTTGAGACTAATAAATGTAATGGAACAAACTACAATGATTAGTTGCAAAATCTTAGGATTGTCCTAGATTTTGAAAACCAGACCTATGTTCTGCATAGGTCTCTTCCTCAGGCCTTGCCGGAAGGGTCCACATGCGACGATGTTTGGCATTCGAGAAGTAGCATGAGGACAACCTGAAGGTTCGCAATATCGTACTGGGGTCAATGACAAATGACACCCAGAAACAGTATGATAGGCATGATGATGTCCAATCAATAATGTTACGCATGAGCCAAGTTTATGCAATCTCGGACCAGCATATTAGATATGCTGTGAAAAAAGCACTTTCGTTGCCAAGATGATTGAAGAAACTTTTATATAGGAGCATGGCGTTAAGATGCTATCCCTTGTGGAGAAGCTCAAGGACCTCAAGGCTGATTTTGAAAGAGAGAAGTACATTGATGTTATCCTTCAGGCTCTTCCTCCCTCCTTTGACCCGTTTATCGTAAACTATAACATGAATGGACTTGACAAAGACCTTCATGAGCTGGTAAACATGTTGGTCCAGTACGAGGCAACGATTGAAAAGTCTGCGCCGTCGGTATTGGTAGGGGAAGCTTCGACCTCATAAGTGAAAGGAAAAGGGGCCGGACGTTGGAGGAGAAAGAAGGGTAAGACAGAATCAGCCATTGCAAGTGCTCAGAGCGCTCCTATTGCCCAGCTGGGCATGGGCAAATGGAAGAGTAAGGCAGTTCAACAGTCATGGATTCCAAAAGATGTTTGCTTTAATTACCATGAAAAGGGGTTGTAGAAGAGAGAGTGTCCATCCTCTATAATCAAGGTATAATTTGTTATTGAGACTTAACATGACTACTACTACACTTCTTAGGTATTGGATACCAGATATAAAGCTCATATCTACAAATCGTTTGTAGTTGGTGAAAAGGAGTAGAAGGCTGAGACAAACGATCCTGAAACTTAGCAATGGTAGAGCTATTGCTATTGTGGTTAAAGGACTAGATTGACTTAGCTATTGGTGCTCATGTTAGGATAAAGTTGATAGAACATAATTATGTAACCTAGCATGATCAAATTATATTTTTCCATTATTGGACAATTTGGATTACATGATTTGATCCATGATGGTTATTTCATTTGACAAAAAATGGTTATTCTTGTCTGCTAAGTTGTTCACGTAATTATTTCAACACTATCTCGTAATTGGATTATGAGTACTCAAAACAAATGGTAAAATGGATAATCAAGATAAACTCACAGATCTGGCATGTGAAGCTAGGTCACATTTCTCTAGTTAGGATGAGGAAGTTGGTTCAACGACTATAGAAATAGACAAGTTGAGTTTACAAGCTTGCAAGTCCTTGCTGAGCAAGATAAGGACCGAGAAGCACTTTGTAGGACAAAGTGTGTTTGCCAATGGTCTATTGGATTGGATCCAATTAGACATCTATGAGTCATTGAATACACAGAGCCAGAAGGGGGTTTACAAGTCTAAGGACCTTTGGAAGGTTCGGAGAATTAAACTTGAAGTGGAGAACCAAACTGGTTGCAAAATTAAATCCTTCAATTAGATCGAGATAGTGTGTATTTAGTGGGAGTTCTTAAAGTATCTGATGAGAATGGAATTCTCACTCAGTGGAGTTTTTCTTTAGAGTGCCACAATTGAATGGTGTCTCTGATACGGAAGGGATCGAACCTTGTTGCACTTGGTTCGATTGTTCTTTTCATTGAACTACCTTAGTCCATGTGGCATGACAAGCCTGTTTTTCACAACGTACTTTAGTATACGGTATGGCCCTGCATACATTAAGGGACTAGTGGGAGGCAAACTAGGTTTGTACAAGTTCATTTGTTATCCTAAGGAAAATTGGTTTTCATTGGATAACTGACGTGAGGAGTAGCTCCTTGAAGAATCAAGTGGATAGACACCTTAGTCAAATGTAGCAAACATCATTTATAATCGAATTTTTCCACTAACTCATTATATTCCAGCCTCCTGATGGATGATTAGAACTCCTTAGTTACCTAATAGGTACAGGTTTCTGAGTCTGACCAGTCAATTGGATTATGATCCAAAGACATAAGGAAAAGCGATGTAGGACATCAGGTTGGATGAATGGCTTGGAGCCATGAGATTCGACATGGAGTACAAACTAGGTTTGAAACTTCCTGTATCTGGATAATTCATCTAGAAAGGTCATCGAGGGTATGAGTCGGGTCGAAAATGAGTTAGAAGGTCAGTAGGAGTGTTCCTAGTGTTTTAGGTGAGAACGTCTTACTCATTTGGAATGATGTAAAGATGTTTGGAGATACCGAAGCACAAACATTATTCACGCAATTCTCCATGAAGGAATTGGATTCCTTCCCTTATCATAGGGTTAAGCCGTCCAAGACTCAAACTTCGTGGACTGATGAGAAATTTAGAAGGATGTTTAACATCCCCTATGTCTTTTGTCACTGACAACATGGGTATGTGGTCCAATGCACTTGGCCGAATATTATGTGCTTTGAACACAACAATGGATATCGGGAGTGTATCGAGAAGGAACTGCATAGGAATCAAGATTACTCTTTAGTACCTGAATAAGGATTAAGGAAGTGTTCTTGATGCAAGTCAATGGGGAGTTGATTCTGGAAGGCTATAACGATACTAACTTTCAGTTATATGTGAATGGTGACTAGTTTCAATTTGAATGGACATTCAGACTTAATGGTGATGTGGTGGCTTGGAATAGTTTCAAGCGGGATGCCACAATGGTTTTCACCATAGAAGTCAAATGTATAGTGACTTTAAAGCTCAAGAAGTGTTTTTGATGAAAATCCACATCTAATGGTTGAATGTGGAGCCTAGCACGGCCAAGCCAGCAGTTACCTGGAGGATAACAACTAGGAAATGGCATAAGCTAAAGGGCCGAGATCTCATCATAAATTCAAGGAATATTCTTAGACGCCCCCATCAGTTTGGAACGATGGTAGGAAGAGGTGAAGTGCGGTTGGACCGCGTTATTTCGACAGAAAATATGGTAGACCCGTAAGATCAAGCAGGTACCGCAGATTGCTCACTCAGATAGGTTAGAGGGATATGGGCAATTGTCTTTAGGTCAAGTAGGAGATTGTTAGAAATGGTGACCGAAAAGCCAATTGAATTGGCGGTAGTGGGAACCATTAGCAATCTTTATGAATGTGATATAATCTTGATGAATGTAGTAAGTATTCATTTGTGGCACCATTTGTACTTATATCCTACATTGAACGGTGTTTTAACGTCACAAAAAATGCCTACAGACCAATTGAATAACCCATGTAGTTGGGTTGCGTATTGGATGACAGCTATAAAACCAACTTTTGAGGGTTGGACTGAAACGCTCCAAGTCTAGGACCTTGAGACTAGACATCGAGAATTCTATAGAGACTTGCACTAAATATTGCATTCATTGAATGATTGCCGTGTTTCATCGGTGACAGACATGGGATGTCTATGAAATTTTGGTGGATTAGTTAACAAGGTTATTAACTGATTGAACTGGCTCATGGCAATCATCATATGAAAGCCTTGGAGGTTTGGTCGGTATGACTTGATTTTTCGACTCCGATAGTACAAGATTAGTCCTAGGACTTGAAGAATCATGACAGTCGCACGCATATGATGGCTATATCTTAGATCCGGGAAGAGATGACTGTATCTTCGATGTGGTCATCATAAGCTTGTCTAATGTAGTCGGATTACGTAGTGAGGACGGTGGATTTCAAGATAGAATTCGTCCCCTATCGGTATATGATAGATATATCTCCTATGCGCTCTAAGATGGTTTAGACTCTCTAAGTCTGTGGTCATAGCGATTGGTCGAATAGAAAATGATTTCCTTTGTCGATCAATAGAGTAAACGCATCTCAAGTATTCAGCATAATTGTCTAGTCCAGGATGGGAACCGATGCCCAATTCCATGTCCTAGACTAAGGCTGGGAGATTGTCAATGGAAGGATAGTACCTGTATAGAACTTCAGAGCCTAAATGTTCACACCGTAACTCGCCTAGTCTCTAGTGCCTGGGACCGTTGCTAGACCACCACCCATAGTGACGGGCTTTTTCGATTAATGGTTAATTGGAAATGATTAATTAAATTAGATTTAGTTAATTATTTGTGTTGGACACGATGTCCAAGTCTAGCTGAAGATGAACCTAAAGAGTCACATACAAATCACTATGAAATTGGGGGTATTAATTTAGAATTAATTCGAGAAGAAACGATTTAATTGGATTAAATTAATTCAAGAAAAATATATAAATGATTGGATCATTCATTTAATAATCCATTTGATGGATGACTTACGAGTTAATTAATTTGATTAATTAATTTTGGGCTTAACATCTATAAATTAATTAAATTAATTTATTTGATTTGGCTTAATTAATTGATTGGATCAGTTAATTAGAGTGTGGGCTTAGTATATTTAATTGAATTAAATGAATCTTTGGACTTAGTTGGGCTATAATTAATTTAATTAATTATTATCCAGTCGACTTTAGTTGAGTTTAATTTAATTTGATTTAATCAAGCCCGGTCCATACTTGGAGTCCAAGCCCATTTGAGGGAGGTTGGAACAAGTGAAGAAGGAGTTGAAACTCCTCACCATGATGGAGTGGTTATTTCATCATGGTTGGAGGTTATATGTATGTATGTGTGTATACGTTACCTTGGAGGCAAACTTAGTAGTTATTGAATTTTGAATTCAATTGTATGTAATATACAAAACTACACACATATCATGTATAACCAGCACCTAAGCCACAAAATTTACTCTCTTTTCTCTCCAAAATTGTTCTCATTTTTATTATATATTGAATTGGATTCAATTTAGAATATAAAACATTTCGAAAGCACTAATCAATAGTGTTAGTTTGGAGTTATTTTTCTTCTTGTTCTTTGTTCTATCAAACAATAGAAAAAGAACTATATCTCTTCCTTAGTATGGTGTGGACAAATTAGAGGAGTTCTAATTTAGATCCTAAAGTGAACGGAACGGAAGACGGTAAAGGGAACAATCCACATTGCTGCTCAACTATAGAAACAAAAAGGTAAAGTTTCATTTCTGTTTCTATGCTTTTTGTTTCATCGTCTAGCCACTTGTCTAGCATGTTTATATATTGATTATTATGCTTTTGATAAACACTAAACACCCAGAAATTTTAAAGGGAACACCACTTTGAACAGTTTTAAATAATTTTTTTCATGCTTCTGCCGCGTTCCTAGGCCATATCGATTCTTTCAGTAATTAATTGGATTTAATTAATAATAGTGTTTGACACTAGCCCAAGTGTAGCTGAAAGGTGAACCTAAAGAGTCACACATAAATCACCAAGAAGGGATGAGGAATTAATTGAGAATTAATTATATAATTGGATTACTTATAAATAAGAGGGATCTTTTGGATTGGTAAGCCCAAAAGTAAATTAATAGGATTAATTTACGATGAGCTTGCCTTTATTATTTAATAAGTTGGACTTATTAATGAATAAAGTCTTATCGGGCGCATATATTTAATTGGATCAAATATATGATGGACTTAATTAAGTGAGCTTTAATTAAATTAGATTTAATTAAATTAATTGGGCCTTGTATTTTATTTATTGTTAAAATCGGCCCAAGTCCCATAATTAAGTTGGTGAAAATTGTTAGAAAAAGAAATTATTGACTAACAAATTCACTTTTGGAAAGTGCCATGTTAGTCATTTTTCATTTGGAATAAAGGATTTTATTACCTTATGGATGGTTAAATGAACTTAGATATATTTTAATGCATCCATACAAGGTATATATATGTGTATTAGTTATTTGGAATAACAAATGAATGAATGAGCGAATGCATGCATAATACACAAAAAAAATTCCTACACCTTAATTCCACCTCTCGGCCGCCCCCTTTTATATATACACTTGGTGTATATTTTTTTCTGTAATTTCTTCTAGCGAAGAGAATTGAGATATCCCAATTCCGGTGTGGTGTGGATGCAACTTTAGAGGGTTCTACGTTACAGCCTTTTGTGAACGGATCAAATGAAAGAGGTTCAATGTAAATCAAATCAAAAGATAATTCTTGATTTATAAATTATGTATCAAATCAAAAGGTAATTCTTGATTTATATTTTATGTACCTCTCGTATTTCATTCAACCATTAGCCCCGTTAATCTTATTGTCATTTATTATTAACTACATCGAACGCTCAAGAACTCCAAGGGTACACCCCTTGGAATTATGGTTTTATTACGTTTTGTTTTTAATTTATGTAATTTTATATTACCGCCTTCCTTGCGCGTTCCGGGCCGATCCACTCGCCTTTAGCGCTGCTTTCACCCAGGACCTAACTGTATGTCTCTCATTTTCTATCAGAAATTTTGAACTATTGTTGGCGCTAAGGTTACAACATATGTCCTTGATGTTTTGAACAATAGGAATTTTGTTCCTAAATTTAACTACAATGTCATAGTCTTGATACCTAAGTGTCCCAATCCTGAGAATGTCAGTCATTTTAGGCCAATTAGTCTCTCTAATATCACTTATAAGATTGCTTCAAACATGTTGGTTAATTTCTTAAACCCCTTCATGAATGATATTATCTTCGAGTCTCAGTCAGCTTTCTTAACTGGTAGATTGATTACTGATAATGTGCTTGTTGTGTATGAAATTAACCATTATCTAGCACTCATGTATTGGGGCTTAGTATGACAGGTAGCTCTTAAGCTTGAGCTCAGCAAGGCATATGATCGCGTCGAATGGATTTTCCTTGAAAGAGTCTTAGCTAAGCTTGGTTTTCACCCACATTTTAATTCCCTCATCCGATTAATGTTTCCACTGTCTCTTATTCAATAATGCTAACTGGTAATAAGTTTAGCTACTTTCATTCACAGCGGGGACTCCTTCAAGGGGACATATTTTTGCCATATCTTTTCTTGGATTCTGAATAGGCGTTAGCAACCTCATATGGATGGTTGAGATAAGAGGCGAAATTTGGGGAATGGCAATTAACCAACACAGTCCTTGTGTCTCCCATCTTCTCTTCACTGATGACACCATAGTATGAGCAAAACATGAGGCTATAACGAGCATACAGAATGTTTTTGGCATGCTTGAGGCAGCGTTTGGGCTGATGGTGAACTTTCAGGACTCCTCGATGGCTTTCAATAGAAACACAACGGTTGAAGGGCAAGAGACCCTTGCCAGAATTATTGGGGTTCGAATCATGGACATGCATGACAAATACCTAGGTTTTTCAGCGATTGTGGGACGCTTGAAGACAGTATTACAAAATATAAAAGACCCACCATGGGCTCAGCTTTAGAGCTGGAGGTGCAAAAACTTATCACAAGCAGGGCGCATGGTACTTCTTCAGTCAGTCATCCAGGCTATGTCCACCTTCTTGATGAGTTGTTTCGTACACACAATTTCTACCTGCCAGGTGGTTGAGGGAATGATGGTCGATTTCCTATGGCACAATAAGGAGAGAAAGCGCATTCACTAGATTGCTTGGGACAAACTGAGCACTTGGATGGAAGAGGGAGGCTTAGGTGTTTGCAAGCTGCAACATTTCAATCAGACGTTGTTAGCAAAACAAATGTGGTAAGTGATCCTAAATCCTGCTTGTTTGCTTGGCCACATCTTGAAGAACAAATACTTCCCTACGAAAGATGTCTTTTCAGCATCGTTGGACCTTCTTGCTCTTTTACTTGCCGTTGTATGATGGAGACTCGACATTTGATTGAGATGGATATTGGTGGCAGATTGGTAATGACAACAACGTTCACATTTAGACCAATTGTTCGATTCCCTGGCCTGCTATTGTTTTGAGTCATCATTGTGCCTCACTCCCTCGACCCTCTTGCCACGGTTGACGCCTTGATTCAAGACGGAGGAGGCTGGAATGAAGAATTGATCAAAGCCGTCTTCGTTATCGAGGATGTCGACGCTATTCTGGCCATCCCTCTTGGGGGGGGGATTCTTTATGATGGCATTACGAATGTAGTGGACGTTTCACCATGCGAAGTGCATACTAACTGGCCTGTCGTGAGGTGTCCCTTGGTCACTATTGTCATCGGGGTTCATCTTCCTCCAAGACCAGCTAATTGGAATTTCATTTGGGTGGCTCATGTGATGCCCAAAGTTTGTTTGTTTGCTTAGCTCGTATGCCGTAATGGGCCCCCAAAAATCCTAAATCTGGAGCAAAGAGTGGTGTTTATGATTGGTACTTGCCCATGGTGTGGACCTGATCGCGAGGAGTTGCTCTATCTTTTACTTCGGTGCACTTTTCCTCGCCGCGTCTGGGCTTTGTCAAATCTTCACTGAACTTGTATCTCGCAAGACCGAGATTGTCTAGAGGATTGGCTGCATGGATTACATAGAGCGCTGGATGCAGATGAGTTTGGAAAAGTTCTTCTTATTTGTTGGTTTCTGTGGTGAGCTAGGAACTTTATGATTTTCGAGAACTCCTTTACCTCAGCAGGAGAATTGATGGAGAAAGTGGAGTGCTTTGTCGCAAGTTTGAAGAGGGGAAGATAGTTATGTTTTTGTTTTCTTTCTGTTGATTGTGAACTTTGTTTTCATATTTGTCTAGTACTATATTTGGCTTTGTTTTGTTGTGCTATTTATAATATCACCAATCTCTTGATGAAGTTAATCTTGATCAACATACAAATGGTTTCTCATACAATTATCTAGATGGATGTTATATTAGGAGAAAGTGCATACCGTTATTAATGATGATATTGAAATTGACATTCTTATAGATAATAATGTGATAAATATCAATCATCTAATTTAAATGAAATGTTAAAAGCAATGAGCAAGGTGCAAAATTTTCAGAAGGAAACATAAAGTTTTAGAAACTTCCTAAGATATGCGAAATATGAACTATACCGAGTTTGTAAAAGACTATTCCTATATGCAATTTTTATATTATTTCATATTAAAATGATTGAAAAAGGGCGGATAAAAGCTTTAATATTGTATGGAGCACATTAAAATATTTACAAGAAAAATTTTCAATTGCATGCTACAATTTTGTGGACTTTAAGTGAGTTTCCTAGGTATGGTTCTATATTGGGTTGGATAACATAGTGAAATCTTTCTCTTCTCAAAGATCATTACCAATAGAAGAACAATCACATAGAGAAATTGATGATTCCCTTGGTCATGATGCCACAAGTATAAAATGAAATATTAAAGAACTAACATAATTTCATGAAGCATTTTATATATAATTTTGATTTATTTGCAGTTGCTAAGATCGATAGATACAAGGTTGTGGTCTAGCAAGAGATCATAAGTTGTTCAAATTTGTGAAAAGAGTAAGTAGTCAGTCTAAACAATGAGTTTGCATATAAGTTTAGTTTATTTCCACCACATCCTTTGATGATGTATTATATCTTGGGAACAATAAAATTCTTTGAATCTGGAGAAACCATTCCCATGGATTACAAAGCTAAATTTACTGCTAGAGTTTGGATTGTTATCAAAACCAATGTTGATATACAAGGTGTCTCACATTAGAGAAAAGATCCTAAGAAAAACAAAGAAAGATTGTTATGCTAGATTATTTGTAGTCAATTAACATCATTCATTATCATTATTCATTTTACAATTAGTAACTGCAAAATTTTGTCTACTATTTTTTATATTGTTAATCATATTTTAAAAGAATTGACACATAATTTATTTATGTAGCTATGGTTTGATATTAAAGGGTCAACAAGTGAACAAGATTGTTGATTATAAATTCCAAGTTTCATGTACATGATGGATTAACATTTTGCATCAAGGGTATAAGAAGTTGGTATAATAAAGCAGCAATCTTAGAGAAGTCAAGACCGAACTTGAGCAGGCAAACTGGCATGTTGCTTGTGACTTTGTTAATATGAGGATTATCAAGTGATATCGGATAAATTACTATATTGAAATATTATTTATATAGAATATATTATAATATTTTTTTATTTAACTTTCTTCCCAGTAATGGTTATTCATTTTATTATTCTAATATTTAATTACGTAATATAGTGGGAATCTCGCATCAATTCATAAAACCACTCCGAACTATCATTTAACCTTAACTCTAAAACGATAATATTGCTTTCCCGCTATAGGAAAGTGGCATGTTAGGTTTTCCTATATATACATGAAGTTTATGTTCTTTCTAACTTGACAAACTATCTTTGCATATGAAGTTTCTTTATGGAGGGATGTTCACAGAAGATTAAAAATGGTGTTGAATTTGTAAATTCTATTGTCCAATCAGCATATATAAGCTAAAGTATAATTTTATTTATAAGAAAAACATATTCATATATTTGATTAATTAATTTACATATGCAGTATTGGAGAACACGGTTTCTATGCAAAGTGCACTTATTGATAAAGGTGACACCTTTTAAGGATGAAATTTTGATGTCTATATTAAGTCATAAGTCAAGGTATGCAATAGGAAGGAAGAATTGAGTCAAGGTAGTTAAAAACAAACAGTCATGTTCAAGTGTAGTTGGTAATGCTAAATTGAAAGAGAAGTTATCAGCGTGTGACTAAACCAATAATAAGATTTGAACATTATTGAACCATATGAGAGCAAATAATGATATTAAATGAACCAAAAAAGGAGATGGATGCCTATAATGAGCAAACCAGGACATATTCAGAAAAGATAGATATCTTGCAGAGTCAAAAATAGTGCAATTGCAACAATTCTACAAAAGCTTATTGGTTTTCATCTTAATATGTGTACTGGTAAGAATTTCACTTATAAATAATTTCGTAATTCTTGTTGATTTCATTATATGTTTGAATTGATTTAAAATTGTTATTACTTAATTTAGTACAGGCTTAATCTCATTGGGCATGTTTGGTTCGTGTTAGGGGTACAAGACGAGTCAAGCTGCAAAGGCTTGATTTAAAACTCAACTTGGCTCGAGCTCTATGGTTGCTGTTTACAAGCCGGCATGAGCTTTTTCTTTTTTTATATTTTTAAATACTTTATCTTTAACTACAAAATACTATATCTAGTTCATGTTTAAACTCAATGCTTTATCTAGTTCATATTCAAAATTCACCATATGTTAGAATCAACATATCTTCTATTTTAATTTTAGATAACAATAAATACTGTATTTTTATTTATATAATACTATCTAAAAAAAATCAATCAATAATTTAATAAGTTTTGATATTTTTATAAATAAATAATTAATATAATGCATATATTTTTTATTGTATATTGAATCCACTACAAGAAAATGAATTTGCTTTAAAATTCACCATACACTAAAGTATAGTCAATATCTTATATTTTAGTTTTAGATAATAATAACATATGATATTTTTGTTTATGTTTATTTTAAAACAAGCTTAATCAACATTATTTAGTAAATTTTGGTATTCTTTTTATAAATAATTATATAATATGATGCATACGAATGTTATTGTTATTTTTCAGCATCCACTACAAAATGATGCATTTGTTATAACAAAATAATTATAACAAATGTGTAAATAATTACAAAAACTAGTTGCTACAACAAAGTTTAATTTTTGTAACAATTGTCATAATTGGTCACATGAAATTAATTTTTTTTCAACAAGTTAAATTTATAACAAATGTCATAATTAGTCACAACAAATTGAATTTTTTTCAACAAGTTAAATTTGTAACAAAATCTTAGTCACAATAAAAATTAAAACATTTCTAGGAATATATATTAGTTATATCTATACTTATTAGACAAAGTAATAAATTAACTCGTCACAAGAAAATAAACAAAAAAAGGTTCAAAATTTAGAATATGGAGAATTTCAAGAAAGTCTCTCTCTCAAAACATCGATACAGATAAATAGAAATTAGAAAAAGCTTTGCTACCCATCCAACCTCCATGTCAGCGACAAATTTCAAAGCTTTATCGTCACTGGCACACCTTCTCTCCAAGTTCACTCATTGCAGATTAGAGAAACAACACCTGATTCCAACCAAAGGACCAAATCCTCGGTGCCCTTCCTAGTCTATTATCGGTGGTAAATTTCGAAGCTTTATTGTCACCTATGAGACACCTCCGCTCCAGGCTGACTCGCCACTGCCATCGAAACGACACACCACCAGATGTTCTTCCTTCTTTGCAATTTTTCTTGAAAGTTCATAAAAGAAATGCATTCCAAAAGGTTTCAAAGATTAAGAGGTCAGTTTCCCAATTTTTTTGTTTAAATCACCCATGGTTTAATTTATATTGCATCATTGTGATTTGTAAGTTAGTGTCCTTGGCAATTTACTGTTCAAATAACTTGGACTTGTGTGGTGACATATAGTTCTTGATCTGTGAAATTTCTGATAAAGTTTATGGTTGCTTATGTATACTGCTACATTGAAGCTTCCATAATGCAAAACTATAAACTGCAAATTATACTATATTGTAATACTTCTTTTGTTTCTTCCTTATGCATAGCCAAAAAAGAATGGAGATCTGTGTGTGATAGTTGGATCCCAATTTTTTTCTATGCACAGTGGCTGCTTCTATTTCCACATAAACTGATAGTTGGATATATTGCATATGTGAAATTTGATAGTTAGAAATGATGTGTATATGATCATCCTTCACTATTGTAATTACATGGTGGTGGAAGTGTTGAGGACTATGATTTTAGTTTGAACTACTCCCTTATTGGAAGTCAATTTATTTGGTGGTTTTACTTAGCAATAAAGATTACTATTTTATCTCTGACATGCTCATTCTCCGTACTCCATAGTGATTATTTAGATTCTTGAGTAATGTAATCAAAATTGTAAAATAGTCCATATTTATTGAATTTCTAAAATTTCATTTAAGTTGCATTTCAATTGTTTTTCAGGTATAAAAGACGCCAAATGATAATCTTTCACCTTATATTTCTATTTCTATAGTAGATTCAACATATTCAATCATTCAATAAGATGCTCGCGAGAAGCAAAGTTAATCTAGCAACTCAATTGCATGGAAACTTGCAACACTGTGCCAGCCATCTAAGAGAAAAAGCTACAAAGGGAAGAGAGAATTTGATGTAAACACAACTTGGTTCTACACCAAGCAATGTAGATCCAATATCTTATCAAGTTTTGCAAGACGGGAAGTTTGACATGAAAAGTATCAAAGAGTTGCTAACTCACTGGATAATTATGCACAAGAAATCTTTCTCTCAATTGCAAGAAGAGAGATCTAATCTGTTTTGAAGAAGGGGAATGCCTGAGCTGAGAGGAGTTTAAAAAATAATGATAAAGACATATTGTGTCAATGTTTATGAGACTAAGAAGGTGAAAATGAAGAACTTGCTGAAAAGCTGAAAACAATTAATTTTATGACTGATTGTTGGAAATCAAAGAATTAGAAGTTGGACTATATGTTAAAACTGGTGACCAGAAAGCCAATTGGATTGACAGTTTTGGAAATCATTTAGCAATCTTAATTAATGTGATACTATCTTGATGAATGTAGTAAGCATTCATCTGTGGCACTATGTGTTTGTTGTGCTTACTATTTACGTTAAATGGTGTGTTAACAGCACAACAAATGCCCACAAACCAATTGAATAAATCCATGTAATTAGGCTGCATATTGGATGACAGTTATGAAATCAACTTTTGAGCTTTGGTCTGAAACGTTCCAAGTCGAGAACCTTGAGATTGGGCATCGAGAGTCCTGTAGAGACTTGTACTAAGTATTGCATTCATTGGATGAGTGTCGTGCTTCATCAGCGACAGACATGGGATATCTATACAATTTTAGTGGATTCGTTTACAAGGTTGTTAACTGATTGAACTGACTCGTGGGAATCGTCATATGGAAGACTTGGAGCTTTGGAGCCTTGACTTGAATTCTCATTTCGATAATACAGGATTAGTTCTTGGACTTAAGGAATCATGGCAGTCGCATGCATATGATGGCTATATCTTGTATCTGGCAAAGATGATTGTATCTTCGATGTGGTCGTTATAAGTCTTGTCCAGTGTGGTCGGAGTATTTAGTGGGGATGGTAGATTTCATGATAGAATCCGTCCCCTATCAGTATATGATGAACATATATCATAAGCCCTCAAAGATGGTTTAAACTCTCTAAGTCTATGGCCATAGCGATTGATTGAATAGGAAATAGTTTTCTTTATTGATTAATAGAGTAAAAATATCTCAAGTACTCAACATAGTTGTCTGGTCTAGGATCGCAACCAACGCCCAATTCCATGCCCTAGACTAATGCCGAGAGATGGCCGACGGAAGGACCGGACCTGTATGAAATTCCAGACCCCAAATGCTCACGCCAACATTGACCTAATCTCTAGTGCCATGAACTGCTGCTAGACGGCTACCTATGGTGACAGGCGTTTTCAATCAATGGTTAATTAAAAATAATTAATTAAATTATATATAATTAATTATTTGTGTTAGACACAATGCTCAAGTCTAGCTGAGGGTGAACCTAAAGAGTCACACACAAACCACTATGGAATTGGTGGAACTAATTTGGAATTAATTCGAGAAAAAATAAATTAATTTAATTGAATTAAATTTAAATGATTGGATCATTTATTTAATAATTCATTTGATGGATGGCTCAAGAATTAATTAATTGGATTCATTAATTTTTGAGCTTAACACCATAAATTAATTAGATTAATTTATTAGGTTTGGCTTAATTAGTTAATTAGATCAATTAATTAATATTTGCACTTAGATTTATTTAATTGGATTAAATGAATCTTTGGACTTAGTTGGGCTAAAATTAATTTAATTAATTATATTCCAATGGACTTTGGTTAAGCCTGATTTAATTTGATTAGATCAAGCCCGGTGCATAGTTGAAGTTCATGCCCATTTGTGGGAGATTGGAGCAAGTTAAGAAGGAGTTGAAACTCCTCACCATGATGAACATGATGGAGTGGTTATTTTATCATGATTAAAGGTTATATGCATGTGGGTGTATAGGCTACCTTGGAGGCAAACTTGGTAGTTATTGAATTTTGAATTCAATTGTATGTGATATACAAAACTACACACATATCCAACATAACCTACCTCCTCAGCCACGAATTTTTCTCTGTTTTCTCTCTAAAAATATTCTCCTTTTGTTCCATATTGAATTAGATTCAAGTTAGAACATAAAATAATCCAAAAGCACTAAACAATAGTGTTTGTTTGGAGTTGTTTTTTTCTTCTTGTTCTTTGTTCTATCTAGCATAGGAAAAGAACTATATCTATTCCACTTTGTAGTGTGGACAACTTAGAGGAATTTTAGTTTGAATGCTCAAGTGAACGAAACGGAAGAATGTAAATAAAACAACGCACGTTGTTGCTCATCTATAGAAACAAAAAGGTAAAGTTTCAATTTATGTTTCTATGCTTTTTGTTTCATCCTCTAGCTACATGTCTAGTATGTTTATATGTCTGCTATTATACTTTTGACAAGCACCGAACGTCTGAGAATTTCAAAGGGAACACCCCTTTTGAACAGGTTTAAATTTTTTTATTTCACGCATTCTCAGACTATACCGATTATTTCACTACATTGCGATAATTAGCCATTGGATAGATCAACATTGGCAACTATAGAAACATGCATGTACTCAACTTTATTTACATTCCACTTTCTGCTGAGGTTTAAAATTACCATGTCATTTGACGTTGCTTAGAAGATTGGAACATTCAAAATAAAATTCACATAATATCTATTGACAATGCCTCTGCCAATGATTATGTCGTTTACCATCTGGAGATTTCTGTGGAAACAAAGAAAAAGTTGCGTTATGAGGAAAAATTATTTCATGTTAGGTGTTGTGCTCATATTCTAAACCCTGAAGATTGGAAAAAGTAGAAAAGGTATGTTCAATATTCGAGGTTTTCTTGAATTCCATACACATCATTTTTGGAGTGACTACCAACCTCAAACTTGTTTCTTAATGCAATGAACAGACTGAAAGTGTTATTAGATAAAAAAAAATCATTAGACAAATGATGGCTTTATTCGAGACATGATGGAAAGAATAAAATCAAGTTTGATAAGTATTAAAATAAGATTAATTTGTTGATGTCAATAGTAGTCATCCTTGATAGGAGGCGCAAGATGAACACACGTAGTTTGTTTCCTTAAGCTTTATTTGCCAGGCCTTGCATGAACTCTACTCTCAGTATGAACTGATGTATAATGATAAAGGTGAATCATATGAAGAAATACAAGGGGTCAATTCTCTAGGTTAAGGTACTAAGTAATGTTGGAATATCAATTGTTTGGTCTGAATATGTTAACTTTTTTTGGAGTTATTTCTATTCACCCTGAGAAATCAGAACTCGATATAAATATATTGAAAAAAGTTGTTAATCGGTTAAGAAGGACAACAGAATTGACAAATAATTTGATGTTTTAGAATGGTGAAGAGTTAACTCAATTAAGTACAAGGTCGTATATGGCACGAGATATCCTTGCTATATCAATCCACTATTATTGCTTTGGAGACTACTTTTTGTGTTGGAAGTAGTCATTAACAAGCACCATGTCTCATTGACTTCAGAATTAGTTCAAGTATTAATGTGTAGAAGACATTGGTTGACAAAGTGCTTTGAAGTAAAGAATGACAAAAAAGCAATACCGGTATTCCTTCCAAGTAGGCGATGCTTCTAAAATATAATGTTTTTGGTAAAAAAAAAATCATATTATGTTAGTTTGGTTTCTGAGTTCTTATTTTTCTCTTAACCGGTTATTGCATTATTAACTATCTTTTTATCTCAACATATGTTCGTAATTTTGATGCGAAAATATTCATTATTATTGATGGTACCTTCTTTAAAATTTTGCAATTACTTTAGTTGAGGTGTATATTTGAGTTAACATTTGATAAACTTTGAGAGAGAAAATTCTTACCGAAATCAGGTTTAGCCAAAAAAAACGAATCATAGAGCAAATGTGATATATTTTCTCTTAACTATACACTAATTATACCGTCAATGTATTGCACGTCTTATATTAATGGTCCATGTCTAGTCAAACCCGACTTGAATTAGAGTTTTCCACTTGGAGAGCACTGCTGATATATATTGCTAATGCTTATATTTTGTAGTAAATTTTCAACTTTTACAATTGTTTGACTAGATTGCTTGAATCCTGCTAAATGATTGGACTGATGAGGTTGTGAGATTTAGGTGAAGTGATATGGAAATTTTGTTATTTTGTCACTAAATGATTGTACTTTTTTGTGATGTCAATTTTCTATTCATCTCATTGCTTTTGTTTTTTTTTCTTGGCTTCTTGTGAATGTTTTATTCTTGGTGCTTATTCTCTTATTTAGACTTTTGAATAATGTATTTCAAATTTTGTAAAATAGTCCAAATATTTTTACTGTCTGGATTTTGTTTCAAGAGAAAAAAAGGGGTAAAAATCGAGCTCAAGTTCAGCTTGTTTCCAAGTTAGAGCTTGAACCTATTTTTTCATTTTTGAGCCTAACCTTATCTGGTGCTTACGCTCGATCTTATATTATTTTTTTTTTTTAGCCCGAGTTCGAGCCTAAATTTTGACTCAACTCGACAGGGCTCGATTCACTTGCACCGCTAGTTCGTGTCATTATGCATGATAGAATTGTGGATTATGGATAATCACATATTTAGTTCATGATTTCAGAGCTCGGTATTAATATTGGGTCTAGGCTTATCAATACTAATTTATGGTATAGCGCATAGTTAAGGTTGGATAAAAAAAAATTGTTACTTAAATCCTATCCCACTAACTTGTGGACTCGAAATACATGCATGCTTAAAATAATATACTTCAAATTATAATAATCTAATAATAAAATATAATAAAACTATATTACTTTTATAATATTGAAGTTTGATTAAATATTAAATTTTAGAGTAGAATTTCTGCCATACTGTTGTAATATTTTTGAAAAACTTAAACATTCTCCCTCTTTCTTCTTTTTTTTAATAATTGAATGTCTATTTTTAATTTCTTCCTTCTATGAATGTAAAAAAAGAAAATATTTCATAAAAATTTTTATTTTAAATATTGTATTTCAGTATTATTGACAAACTACAATTATTTATTAAATATAGGTTTTTTTAATCTTTTGTAATTATTCATAAACTCCAATATTAAAATAAAATAACTTAAAAAGAATACCCTTAACACTCTTTTTACATTTAATCATAATTTATAATACCTTCAACCAAACACTATATATTATATTATCAAATGGGATATCACATATACAATATTTCTTAAAAATCAATGAAAATCGCACCTAAGGTGCGAGTAGTATACTACTAGGGCCAAGGTTGTAAATTGCTTTATTCTTAAAAACACAGAAGGGTAATTTGATTTTTTATAGGGGGTATTTTGTACATTTTGTATATCAGATGGGGGCGGCATGCACTTTTTCTTTTATAATAATAATTTAAAATATTGCACCCTATGTTTAATATTTTTTATAATTAATATAACAATATTTAAAATTATTTATTTATAATAGTAAAATTTATTGAAAATTCAAACTTTCGCCCGAACTCATTATATATGGTATGAGCTCAAGCTTGGGCTTGATGCTTGAACCATAAAAGCTCATTACATATGGTACAAGTTCGAGCTAACCATAAGAGCCCATCGAGCTCCACGATTCCAAGAGTGGCATGTTCCAGTGTTTCAACTTGATTCTCAATTATTCAAAGATAAGAGTGAGTCAGCTAGGCAACATTAAAATACTCTAGAAAGAAATCAAGAAAGAAAATAAATCGAGTGATGTTCAGGTTTGGAAACAACAGGCATGAGATGGAGGCCTGCCACGACTGCAAAATCCAATTGCATATATGAGCTAGAGAGAGGGACAAATATGCCATTCGGCTATGGGTTGGATCTATCTCACACCCAACCCAACTCTGAATATCAAATAAAATGATGCATAGGAATTAGACTAATGAATCCATGCATTACATCAGTGAAACCATCTTATGAGCAATTATACATCTGGACTAGCATAAATATAGACAAGAATGACTTGGATATGTATATGCAAACTAGAGGAAGAAGTGTTCGAATAGGTGACTGAAAAAAAATTAGATTGGCGTATTGGAAACTATTTAGCAATCTATATGTATGTTATATTATCTTGATTAATGTAGTAAGCATTCATCTGTGGCACTATGTGTTTGTTGTGCTTACTATTTACATTGAACGGTATTTTAACGTCACAACAAATGCCCACAGACCAATTAGATAACCTATGTAGATGGGATGCACATTGGATGGCAGCTATGAAACCAACTTCTAAAGGTTGGTTTGAAACGTTCCAAATCAAGGACCTCAAAACTAGGCATCGAGAGTCCTATAAAGATTTGTACTATGTACTGCATTTATTGGATGAGTCGTGTTTCATCAACGATAGACGTAGAACGTCTATGCAATTTTAGTAGATTAGTTGACAAGGTTGCTAACTGATTGAACTAATTCGCAAGAACCGTCATGTGGAAGTCTTGCAGGCTTGGTCGGTATGGCTTGAATTCCCGGGACTGATAGTATAGAATTAGTCCTCCAACTTGAGGTATCATGATAGTCGCATATATATGATAGCTATATCTTGGATCTGGCGAGAGATGAATATGTCCTCACTGTGGTGGTTATAAACCTTGTCCACTTTAGTCGGAGTGTGTAGTGGGACAGTGGATTATAAGATAGAATCCGTCCCCTATCAGTATATGACAGATAAATTTTCTATGCGCTCTGAGATGGTTTAGACTCACTAAGTTTATGGTCTAGCGGTTGGTTGAATAGGAAATAGTTTTCAATGTCGATCAACAGGGTAAATGCATCTCGAGTTTTCAGCATAGTTGCCTGGTCCAAGATGGGAACCGACACCCAATTTCATGCCCTAGACTAAAGTTGGGAGATGGCGACGAAAGGACCATACTTGTATGAAACTTGGGAGTCTAAATATACACGCCAACATACACCTAGTCTCTGGTGTTATGGAGTGTTGCTAGACGGCCACCCATGGTGACGGGCGTTCCGATTAATGGTTACTTAAAAATAATTAATTAAACTATATTTAATTAAGTATTTATATTGGACATAAAGCCCAAATCTAGTTGAGGGTGAACCTAAAGAATCACATATAATCACTACGGAATAGATAGAACTAATTATAGAACAAACGAATAAATTTAATTAGATTAAATTAATTCAATGGGAATATAAATGATTGGATCATTTATTTGGAAAAGTCCATTGAAAGGATGGCCCAAGAATTAATTAATTGGATTAGTTTATTAAATTTGGTTTAAGTAATTGATTGAATTAATTAATTAATTAATTGTTGGACTTATGTTTATTTAATTGGATTTAATAAACTTTTGAGTTTCTATAAGGTTTTAAATTAATTGCATTAATTTGAAATCCATGGATATTTGTTAGACTTGATTTAATTTGATTAAATCAAAATCGATCCATGGCTTAGTGGTGGATATAGTGTGCATGTGTACATCACTACAAAGAAAGGCGGAATTTTGCACGAATCGGACGACTATTCCGAACCTCGTTCCATATTGGAACGGGTATTGGAACACAATAGGAATGGAACTTGATAGATGATATCATGATTGCTTTTTTTTATGGGTAATTTTTTGGGAACGGCCAAAATGTGCCAAAATATGTTCCAAAATAGCAGTTACAATATCCGCTCCCACGACCTTTCCAACATAGTAATGTTAAATGGTTGGAACTCTATTTGGAACACATTATTAGAATCAGGTATAGTCTTATATTGACTGTTCTTATATGTGAGACAATTAATGCCCAAAAAAGATAATTAGTAAATGTATTCCAAAATAAGGTATAATTTGAAACGGTTTTGAGTACGCACCTAAGCAATTTTGCGAAAAATCATCCCTGAATATGAGTTTTACTTAAGACGGAATGTGTTACAATGATCGTCCCAAGAATTGATACATGTTGAAATGATTTTGTTATTTTATTAATATTGTATTACTAAAATCGCTCCAAATGGAGTACAACGGCTATAATTCAATGGACAAAAGACCGTACCTAATTACGGTCCAATGACTGTTGCAAATTGTAAAATAACGGCTAAGTTTTAACGGCTAAATATGTGTTCTAGTACCCGTTCTAAATCCCATTCCAATTTTTCCTATATATATATGGTCCTCTCTTTTCATTTAATCTCACTATCTTTTTTCATTCTTCTTATTTTCTCTCTATTTCCTCAATCTCTCCAGAATTTTTTTGATCTCTTACTATTTCACTAATATTTTCATACTCTTGTTCGTTACTCTCTCTCGAATTTTTGTTGATATTTGAAGTTATTTTGATCAGGTAACAATTTTAATCCGTTATTTATCAATAATTATATTTGTTGTAATTTTGTCAATTAAAATTAATGTTATAATATATATATATATATGTGTGTGTGTGTGTGTAGGACTCATCATCATGTTAAGACAATTGAGGAGATAGATGTATGAGAAGAACCTGCCCAATAGGGTGGTTTTTATTCTGGAGTTTGAGGATTGCTACATTTATAAAATGGGCCAAATCTTAACATGTATATATGGACAGTGAGAAAATTAAGTGTCCTTCTCAAAAATGCAAAAATGAAGTTTCCAAAACTACAGGTGAGGTAAATTTTGACTTGTATATAAAAGATTTTATGCTAGAGAATTATAATTGAACATCTCATGGTGAGGAGAGGGTGCATGAGTATTTTGAGGTCGTCACCGCGGCCCCTTTGCAAGTGGAGCAAACTTCCATTTCTCATGAGGTGGAGGGTACCAGTACAAACTCGGTGATGCGGTATAGATGGATTGGACACAGAGGATGATTTTTTATGCCATCAGACCGCCTTTCTGGTCTTCTAATTATAACCAGGATGGTGTGTCTGATGATGGTACAAGGTCGTGTCCTACTGATATAGTGCCGAGTTCATATTATGGTGGGGGCCTTTATGATTATATGTTTAGGCTGGCAGATCGATTGCACAATGTAGTGCATGCTGTCGAGCAGTCATTGTGGAACGATTGCGCGCAATCTCAATTGGGGGTTGTTGCTGATTTGGTGAATATCAAGGGCAAAGGTCATATTTCTCAGCATTTATATGATCGAATATACTAGTAGGCTGAATATATATTGCCCCATGATCACAGTCTCCCATGGATTACTATAGTACGAAAAAGTTGATAAGAGACTAGGGTTTACCTGTTGAGAAGATTGATGCGTGGTTACATGTTGTATTGGAAGGACGACATTGGTCTGGACTACTGAAAGTTTTGTGGAGAAGCAAGGTACATGTGGACTAGGGAGCAAAATCCTAACCACAAGAAAACCCCGTATGCCATTCTTAGGTACCTGTCGATCACCCCTCACCTGTAGAGGTTGTATGCTTCAGAAGCGACTGTCGAGCAAATGACGTGGCATGCCAGCCATCAGACGGAGGAGAGATCCATGTTCCATCCGTCTTATGCAGAAGTATGGAGGTATTTTGACCGGACATATCCCCATTTTGCAGCAGAGCCTCATAGTGTTAAATTGGATTTGTGCATGGATGGGTTCGCACTGTAACACACTCTATCGCTAATCCGATTATATCTTTCCTAAACATCATACTTAAAGTAACCCCTTAATCTATATATATAAATATAGGCATAATCAATATGCACACATAGTCTCAACATCATGACAAACACAATCAACCCAAAACTTTATATATATACGCATATATCAAACACCAGAAAGGAATCCCTCACAAGTAGTTCCTACGCTTTAATTCCTCTATACAACCAAAATGTGATTTGTATTTTAACTGACAATGAGGAGAAAACTACGTACTAGCCCAACCTGACTGAATATAGCGTTTGGACCTAGCCTTCGATAGGCAAACACCTCAAGATCTACTCCTGAAAGAAAATATCAGCAGAAGAATGAGGCAGCAACTCAGTAAGTAAATAACCAGCTCTATCTATATATGTACATCAAATATAGCCCAAACAAGATAAGCAGGCAAGATGCATAGAATATAATCAATTTAATCAACATAATCAGCTTTATTGCACCACATAGCCAACTCGTAATAAAATAATCAATTTAACTCATTTTTTCCCCAGTCTGCTTACTAGAAGGTGATGTAGTATTTTTTCATCAACTCAATATCACCATTATATAAAGTTCAAATGAATCCCCTTAACAACAATCTCATTTCGCATCACAGCTCTTTTAATTTGCATCATAGCTCTTTTATGTCACATCATAGCTCTTTTATATCCCATTATTGCTCTTTTGACATTGTATCGTAGCTCTTTTTCATATCTCATCAAAGCTCTTTTCATTTCATTTCTTTCTCATATCGAATCATAGCTCTTTTCATTTCATTTTGTCGTACAGGCTTTTCAACAACATCAAGGGGTATTTACATCAAAATTATATTCAATTTTCACCATCCCTCATTTTCATATATCACCATTTTTGTAAACAACTAGTAATGTAAAATCATATATCGACATATTTTCATTTAGGAGCAACCAAAACACATCATGCAACAGATATAATATTTTAATATATTTTCTCATTTCACGTACACAATATCGTAAATCAAATTAAATCATCCAACACCCATACAATTTCAGATAAATCAGTTCAATATGAATCACAAATTTATATAAAAGTAATACCACAAATAAAGGGAACATATATAGATAATACTAATAATTTACTTATCTCTACCTTACCACACTTTATCTACCAAATAGATAATTGTTCAGTCCTTTCACTTTATCCATGTATCCTATAATGAGTTATAACGCATATAATTAATGTATCGAGAATATCAAAATTTTTAAGTAGAATATTAAATATTATGAGTTATAACGCATATAATTAATATATCGAGAATATCAAAATTTTTAAATAGAATATTAAATATTATTCGCATAATTCCTAATAATTCTTCAATATTTCATTTCTATCGAAATATAAGTCTTTGTTCTAGTTCTTCTTAGTAACTAGATACTCTAAACTTCATAAAAATACTTATAATTTATCAATTAATTCAAAATAATTCATTTTAATCAAATCCATTATATATTTATAACTATCGTTTTTAATAACATCCCTAAATTAGATTATCGTTAAAAACCTCATTTTCCATATTCTTGATTTCTGAAATTTTATTAAAATTATTAATTGTTGCTAATTTTAATTTTAGTTAAATTCGATTTTTCTAAAATTAAAATGTGCCTTAAATTAATATGAATATGGTTTCCAAACAAAAAAAAATATTTGTACATTGGATGTATGGGGCTTGATATTCATTTTTTAATTGCATATTAATGTATAATTTCTGCATATAATTATGTTATTGGTTATGATATTAGATATCATGTGATTAATGCATGGAATGTTATTTGATTTGCACGTTTGTATGTCATATAAATGTGTTGTAATTGTTTATTGGATGAGCAATGGAGATGATCACAAAGCCCATGACTCATATGTATGGTCTAATTTCTATTGGGTGAGGCCTGCGTGCCTCGTTGTTATTCCTCTTTCTTTTTTTGTCTTGAAATAATAAGGTTTTCTTCCTCCTTTTCTATGTACTCCCCCAACTATTGATTAGTATTTCTAATTTCAATTGTAATAAGTGTAGTTAGGTTGTGAGGATTTTTTTCTTTTTTGAAACAAAATGTAAGAAAGCATTTCCATAGCAATGCTGGCCCAAAAAAAAGAAGCTTGTTGGACGAAGCCCACAATGGAGAGCCCGAATGAACAAAGAGTCATTATAGGGCCCATTAGAATGATAAGGGGTTATAACTTTGTAACAGTGTAAACCACCCTAGATTAACCATAGATCCACTACGGACCGCATCTGAATGTTGTGTATATTTTGGTATTTGATGTATGATGTGTTTAGAATGCAGTTGTTTATACTCAATGATTAAAACTGAAACATGCAAATTTCTATAATGATGAAGTCTCGGTCACAACAAGTTTAACTCTCACTTGGATGGTCCAAGTTAAAAATTAGGCCCTGGATTAAAAATCAAATGGTTTGATTAAATCCAAACCTTCCCTCCACAACAATGTGGTGTGGACTATTTTCACCCATTCGTGGTCTCATGAGTTGTGGCACGTTTGGAATTCATTTGGCTTGGAATTTATTTTATATAAATTCGGCCAACTAATTAAGGCTCACTAGTAAATTGATGGAAGGAGAGTTGATTAAGAAATTGTATTTTTGGAAAGTGCAAACTTGGTCATAATCAGAACCCTATCTATATGGCATGATTGGATCATACCATATAAATGGAAGGGTTACCTTATAGATGCGTGGAATATATCTAGACATATTCCTACTTATCTATATAAGGTATAATATATGTATTATGTGTAATTATTTTCTAAATAATTACACAATTTACAACACACAAAAATCTCTCCCTCTCTTTCTTGCTCTCAGTCGCCCCTCGATCTCTTCTAGAAATGATATCAAGGCCTCGTTCATTCCGGTGTTGTGTGGATTTTCTTCTAAGGGTTGCGACTTTGGAACCTTAGGTGAACAATTCAACGCAAATAGCCGGTTGGAATTTGAATTTTCAAGAGGTAATTTCGATTTTTACAAAATTTATGCTTCTCCTTTCGTATCTCAACCATAGCCTCGTATGAATATTTTATTCTTGTTTTTCATACTACATCAAACGCCCGTGAACAACAAGGATACATCCCTTGGTATGACCGTTTAATTTTACGTTAATATTTTCATCTCTCGCTTTCGCTTGAGCGTTCTCGGGCTGATCCGCTTGTCCCCTTTCATTAATTGTTTGCCAAATCTAAGGATTGTCCTCGATTTTGGGGACCTGGCTTGTGTCATTGATAAGTCACCTCCATTTGACTTGCAAAAAGGGTCCTCACCTAAAGAATGTTTCACTTTTGGGAAAAGGCATAAGGACAACCACAAGGTCCGCAACGTCATCCTGCTTCCATGACCAATGAGCAGTGTAACAGGCTGGACGTTGTTCGCTCGAAAAAGCTCCACATAAAATGAGTTTATGCTACACCGAACCGACATATTGGATACGCTACGATGGAGTCTTTTTTTGAGAGTCAAGATGATTGAGGGTTGTCTATACATAAACATGGGCTTTAAATGATATCCCTTGTGGAGAAGCTCAAAGACCTCAATATTGATCTTGAAAAAAAGATGTACATTAACGTGATCCTTCAGTCCCTTCATCCCTCCTTCGACCTGTTTATCATGAACTTTGAATGGACTTGAAAAATCATTCATGAGTTCATACACATGGTTGGACCAATACGAGGCAACGGATTGAAAAATCTGCGCCGCCGTTATTGGATTAGGAGACTTCGACCTCAAGGGCAAAAGGCAAGGGTGCCTGATGCTGGAAAAGGAAGAAGGTGGAGCAAATCAGCCACCGCAAGCGCTTTGAGTGATCCTGTTGCCCCTCTAGGCGAGAGTAAAGGTTCGGCAGTTAAGAATTGGGAATGACGTTTGCATAAATTGCCAAGAGGCTTTGGAAGAGGGAGCGTTATAAACTCATTTCCTCCCAAGCTGTTGCATTTGTTGTTGCGCAACATGATTGCTAATTATACTCCCTAGATATTGGATACCTACTTTAGAAGCTCATTTTTGCAAATAGTTTGCATAAATGCAAAGGAGTAAAAGGCTTAGACAGATCATCCCAAAGCTAAGCGATGGCAAGGCCATTACTGCAGAAGCTATAGGACTAAGTGGACTTAGCTATTAGTAATCATGTAAGGATAGAATACAATAGTGTAACCCAGCATGATCACGTTTTCATTAGTCTATGTTGGACAAGCTAGACTAGAAATTTGATCGATAAAAGTTCTTTTATTTGACGATGAGTCTCTTGAGTTATAAATTGGTACACTCCATGTCATAATTGGATTATGTACACTCAAAACAAATATCTTAATGGATAATCAAGAACTAAATTATAGAAATGGCATGCATAAGCTAGGTCATATTCCTCTAGTTAGGACAAGTAGGTTAGTAGATTCAAGAAACCTAGAAATAGACAATTTAACTTTACTGACTTATAAATCCTTCTTGAAAAGAAAGAAAGCCAACACTTCATAGGATTACAAGTATTTATCTATTCTTCTTTTAAACGACAGTGAGTTTGATCCGTTAATCTGCTGCTTTTAAGGTGGTTGCCATTATATGATATTGTTAACCCAGGGGTCGAATCTGATAGGTGATCACCAATCATCAGTTTTTGTGCTAAACTTAACTAAAAATATGGCTTAAAAATGCCCGATTCTTGGTTTGTTAATTTAATGAATGAAGCTTAAGCGAGCTTTCATCAATAGATCCCCAAATCAAATATCGAGTCATTAGATTAATTTTCAGCTCCACTCATCATTTAGTCGGACATATGTAGTAAACTTGGAGTCTTATCCAAGTTACCCGTTAGTATCCTCTTTAAAAGTAAAATGCATTTAGATGCTGCAAAGTCTATCTTACAAGTAAGAATTTTCGAAAAGTATGATATTGTTGGCAGGTGGTTATGTGGTGGTGCCTGAGAAGTTGCGAAATCATGTCGTGCAGATTTGACTGACTTCAAGGTACACAAGTTCGATTTATTTCACATATGTCCATCTTGAATTGCGGACTTACGGTAGCAACTAAACAACCAAGACTCTAACTTTTCTACTCCAAATACTGCATTTACATTTAATATGTGTTTTACTCATCATGATCGCACAAATGCTTGTTTCTCTTATTTTCAGCTGAAACCATATGTATCTCAGTGCGCAATACAAAGGGCTAAATGAAAGGGCAGTAGAGATTATATCCTTTGATGGCCGATACCTAACGAGACAGCTCTTTTCGTACCCCCAACCCCTCTATTTGGTTGGTGAATATCAAGCGTCGTCTGCTCACTTTTGACATGTCGAGCTCATAACGCAGCAGTGTCGTACCGCATGGCAAGATGTTCGTGTAAGTTATTGTATTACTCGGTTGTTAACATTTAGAGGGGTGATGAGAAATTGCATCTCCAAGAGATATAACCTGTTGTTTTCATTCAAACTTTAAGCTCATCTGGGTGGTTTTCTCTGCAAAAAATGTGGTTTCTCAAGTATGTTGAAGAACTTAACTCAGTATGCTGAGGATTCTCCAATAACACCCATTACGTTGTGTGCTTTTGAAGAATGCACGTATTTAAGTGTGATGTGTACGTATTGCATGTGCTATGTGAGTAGTTTTCAATTAAAATTCGTGTTATCTCCGATGTTTAGTGTACTGAATGCATGGATAATTATCGGGTGAATAATAATTTATCCTTTATGATATTGAAAATGAGCACATTACCCTACTATGAAAAAAATATAGCAATTTATCTCCCTATACTTTTTAAAATGGAGCAATTTACCTCCTTATACAGAATGGTAAATTGCTTCATTTTAAAAATATAGAGAGGTAAATTATTGTATTTCAAAAAATATAGGAAGGTAAATCGCTGTTTATTTTTTCATAAGAGGATAATTTGCTCATTTGCGATATCACAAGGAGTTGCTTGCATTTTTTCCGATAATTATCATACACAATTCATTTGAAAAATGAATTTGTGGCAATTATCTACCTATACGTATAGCATATACGAAACCAGTAATTTCGTGCAGGAATATATATACCATCTTATAATTAAAAAGCACTTCTTTGGTTTCTTAATTTTTAGATTTTTATTTTTATAGATAATTTGTTCATTTGCCGTATTATAGAGAATTGCTTGCATTTTTATCATTTTCATTTAGTCAAAAAAGTATGTTGCTTTATTATTTACTCCTTTGTAATACAAAAATTGCTCTTTTGATCTCACTAATTCTAGATTGTAGTTTGTAGTAATTTATTATACTTTATTCATTATGAAATTATTGATAGATTTTATAAAAGTGTAAATTACAACACCATCTCCTAAGTTTTGACATAATTGCGAATACTTTCTTATTATTTGAAAAATTACTAATACTCCCTTTGAATTTAACGGGCGTCTAACAATTACCCGATCTGTTAGGTTACCATTATTTGTTTGTGGGAACTGACAAAAATGCTATTGTGGATTAAAAATTATAATTATATTTATTTTTTAATTTTTTTTATGAACTAAGCTGATAATTTTTACAAAAAAAATTCATCCACCTCATTCAATTTTTTTTAGGTTTTTATTTTAAAAAAAAAATACAAGAAGGTCAAAATTACATAATTTTATCGAACATTAGAGGGATATTTATAATTTTTCTAATAATAAGAGAGTATTTATAATTATACTAAATTTCAGAAAAATATGATTATATTTATCCTTCTATAAAATTGAGTATCTTAATATATTATATGATGTAATAACTTATCTTTAATAAATAAATATACTTATTTTCTTGTGACTAATTAATGCGAACAATTAAGAAAGACTTTCTGAAGGAAAAACGTGTAGAACACGTGGGGTTGTTTATGCAAGAAGACCTTATACTTTTCCACAGACAGATGTCGGTGGTTCAGTTGCACGGAATGTCTGAGTGTAAGCCACGTATTTCCGAAGCTCCCTTTCATTTAATAAAGGAATTTTTTCTTAGTCTAAATTCATTAAATTTGTTGATATTAATAAAAAAATTGAGTAAAAATTAACTTATTACAGGTCAAATAATTTATTTTTTTTTATCAAACTACTCTTATAGCAGCAGTGAATATATACTTCCTTATATTCATTGACGTATGTGAAGATATATAAGATAATATAATAATAAAAAGATTTATTTGACTTTAAATAAATCACTAATAAGTCAACCGAGAGTAAAATTAGATTTTTATCCCTTTTGTATTAATATTATCAAATTCGATAAAGTTTGACTAATAAAAGAACTTATTTATTAAAAGATAACTTAAACGGCATTAGATGTAATTTGAAAAATCACAAAAAATTTATATATAATTATATTAAATTTTAGAAAAGTAATTTGTTAGAAGTCGTTAATTTAATATTTCAGACAAACTCATTAATTGATTCTACGTACAAAAGACTCAAATCTTTCCTTTCACGACAGCAAATAAATGTCGGTGTGCCAGCTGCTGCACAAGATTTCCAACCTACCAAGTCTTACCAAAAACAAAACCAGAATAAAAATTATTTTGGTATCTGAATTTTGGTACTATTGTCGAATTAATATATGAAGTTTGTAAATGATTTAATTGATATTCGAATTTTTTTATTAATAAAATTGATATATGAATTTTTACAAATATTTGAATTATTATTTGAATTTTTTCATAATTAGTGAATAGATATTTATATCTATCTTAAAATATTTTGTAAAGACAAATATATCCTTTAATTTAAAAATACTTTCTCTCTTTTTTTTTATTTGAATTAAAATTAGTCTTAAGTATTTATTTATTTATCATGGTACATTCTATGACTAAGTAAATAACATGATTTAATTATAATAATAAAAGTATTAGTAAATAATAATATATAAATATTTTGTCCTTTACTGACGTGAAAAATAAAAAATGCACTTTATTCGAGCCACTAGTTTTAATTATAAATAGAAGGCTACAATTTTAAAATTAAAAAATATAATAAATATTAATTTTAATTACTTTAAAGTTAAAAATATTTAGGAAAGTTATTAGAATAATTTAATTTTATTGTTATAAAAAACTACATAATAATAAATAATTAGATTGAGAAGTATAAAAATTCATAATTTAAAACAATAAATAAAATAAAGTCACCTTGATAAGGTAGATAATCATTAAAAAAAATAGAAGAATAGATATAGGAGATGAGATTTTATATTTATTTTATAAAAATTAGAACTTAAGGAAAAGATCGGAAATTATGTTTTTATCATTTTTTTTATCTTAATATATTAATTTTCTTTAATTATAATGTTTTAGAAATAAAATCCAAATTACTTTTTGCTTAAAATGTCTTTAACTTTTATTTATAAAAACATCACTTCCTACCCAATCTATTAAATGTTAATTTTAATTATTGAATGAATATTCTTATATACTAAACTAATTTATTATTACTCATTTTTATCATTTAATTGTTATAATAGTATAGTTTATTTAATCATAAGACAATTGTGTGTTAAAAGAAAAGGGATATATATCAAAATTAAGTTAGATTAAAAGGGTAATTTTATCAATATAAAATATTCTAAATAGGGATATGCACTTATTTGACTTTTATGTAAAAACTTAAATACTAATTGAGGCATTTATAAAAACTCACGTATCGATTTAATATTTGTAAAAAACAATTGGGTATCAATTTCACAATAACACTAAAACTCGGGTACTAAAATAAGTTTTACTCCTAAAAAAAGTAGGGATCATATTAGACTCTCTATCTTAAGGTTTGGTGTAATTACACGTAAATCTTTGTAGTTTGAAGTAGATTCTTAATGTTTGCTTCCGTCTAACAAAGTAAGTCCATCATTTAGTCAAAATTTACTGAATTTGTTGATGTTAGCACAAAAACTGAATTAAAATTGATATTTACCATCGATTGATTGATTATTGACTTATTACAGATCAAATATTTTTTTTCGATTTGAACTACCCTTATAACGGTGAAGATCTACCTCCACACATGCATTAATGTGTAAAGATGTATAAGGGTAATTTGGTCATATTTGACCTTCAATAAGTTAGTAACAAGTCAATCAGGGGATAATATAGATTTTGTTCTGACATTTTGTTAATATAAGCAAATTCGTTGATTTTTTACTGACGAAGAGACTTATTTGTTAGACGGAAGCAAACCTCAGTGGTTCTAGATGTAATTTTCTAAACTACAGGGAGGCTACATGTAATTATACCAAACCTCAGAGGGAGAGGATTGTGATTATCCCAAAATAATATATACGGTGCAATTATATTTTTTTGTCATGTTACTATATATAGATTTTGTGACATTTTAGTCCTATAAATTATTTTATTTATTTATTTATTTATTTCTTTTTAACAAATTTAATTTTGAGAATCTCATAGTGGGTCCTTTTTGACAAATTTGGTCGATAATTTTATGTTAAAAATCTAAAGTTACATGAATAAAAAATGAAATTCACTTCAGTGTGAAGGGGACCAAATTGTAACACATGATCAAATTTATCAAAAAAAAAAGGGCCAAATGTGAGATGCTCATGACTAAATTAATAAAAAAAAAAAACTAAATGTTAAATGAAATTATAGGATCAAAAGTGCTAACGACAAATAGTAGTGATATATATATTATTAATTATATCTATTCCTATTTTTTAAAAAAAAAACAATTATGAAAATTTCATTAAAATGTATACATCTTCTAAATTTCATCTAGAACTCGAAACATCGTAAGTATTTTAGTGTATAGACTCTAAGACCATTCATCTGATTAGAATTTGAGATCCAACAATTTTCTAACAGCTGAACTCACAATCTACGGTTCTCATCCGTCTAAGTAAACAATCAAGGGTGATAATGAAGTGTTTACGCTATTTTCTTAAGGCGGAGTTTGGCAAAAACATATAAGAATTCTCTACATTACCCTATAATTAAAATGTTGTTTTAGAATAAAACAAAAAAAAAAAAAAGATTATTTACATCGAGCTCTGTTGAGATTTTGATACAATTTCAAATATTCACCATTACTTAAAATTATCAATATCCCTTTAATATGTGACATAACTATATAACTCTCGAACAATAAAGGAAAAATATTGATTTTAACCTTAATAAAAGTTTTAATTTATTTTTTAAAAAAAAATGAAAATGATATACATTAAAAAATATGATGTTGGACAGACGTCGTTAGAAAAGTCATGTATAAAAATTTTAATATAATTCAATACAAAAATTTGGATGAAATTCTAGCGAAAGCTAACAGAAGAGAGAATGCAATTTTGTTACCCTAATTTAGGGCTCTTGCAATATTGGTATCATAATTCAAAAAGTAACTTAACAAAATAGCCTCCATATCATCTATGCTTTTGGTACTGCCGTTAAACTGCTAACGGCAAGGACACGTGACCGTTAAGTGAGGTTGGAATGGTGGGCAAGAACAATGGTTTAATGCATTATATCCTTTGTTGTAATGTCAAAAATTCCTCTCTAAAAAAATAAATAGTAAAAAAAAACTCCTTATAATTTTTTTTTGTTCAATTTTTTGGTTAGATAATTACAAATCACACCCTTTATCATATATCACTGGACCTTAATTAAAATCTACAGTTATATTTTAGGGTTAAATATATATTACACCCCTAAAATATCGCACACTCATCAATTACCCCCTGAACTAAACAAACCTTCAATTATCCCCTCTCTTTGTGATAATTCTTTGAATTAAATAAAAATAGACAAAAAAAATACCTTGATTATTAATAATATTATAGATTCATTTGATACCAACTATAGTAAAATATATCAATCAATTTTATTTCAAATTTTGTTCATTTACGATGTTAATAAATTATTATTGAACCAGTAGATAAATTTATAAACTTGTGTTTGAACATTATACGTATTATATATAATTTTAATAACAAAAATATTGAAAGTGACTTTCGAGCTTATCGTTTTGGTGACCAAATACGAAATGAGGTAATCTGTTAATTGATAAGGTAATTGTTTTCCCAAATAGTAAC
The DNA here is from genome assembly GCF_000512975.1 of Sesamum indicum. Lineage (NCBI taxonomy): Eukaryota > Viridiplantae > Streptophyta > Magnoliopsida > Lamiales > Pedaliaceae > Sesamum > Sesamum indicum. The sequence continues at coordinate 5,155,179 of NC_026152.1, forward strand.
TCTATTTAATCCTTTAACCTAACTCTAGGTGCAATACAGTACGCTTATCAATTGATGGGCATTACTTGTATCCATGTCAGTTTTAATAGTTAATAATAAGATTCGTACCTAATATTTTTAATTACATTAGTTACAGACTCGGATGCATACGTATTGAAATAATTTTTTTGGGGATAGATAGAGTTTATATACTAAAAAATACCCATTACTATGAATGTACGTATAAGTAAAATTCTAATACATAAAAATATATTTTTATTCGTTAATTTAAAATTATTGAATTTATAAATTTGTGCTAAAATCAATCCCACTATTTATCCACTCAAATTTAAATAATTTATAAACATCATAGTTTCATAAAAGTTTAAGTCAAATTGATTGAAATATTTTATTATATGAGGGCATTAAAGTGAATATATAATATATATATATATTATTAATAGTTAAGAATAATATTATTTATTTTTATTTAATTTAAAGGATTATAACAAAAAGAGAGGGATAAGGAAGTTTAGGGGGTAATATATTTAACCCTATATTTTATTGATATATAAATCAATACTTTTTAACCTATTTAATTTGTATATAATATATATATATATATGTAATAGTATTTAATTAATATAATAAATATACATCTAATAACAAATTTAATAAAATATATATCTTTCCTTCCCACCCCACCCAAACACCGCCAGCAGCAACCTTACGTCGCCACCATCTTCTTCAACACCATCGCCCGTCGCCATTTTCTTCCCCACCACCGCCATTCCTCCCCACCACGTCGCCGCCAACAATCTGACCCCCTGCCCCCCAATCTTCATCTCCAATTAAATATATTTTTTCAATAAGAGGGATTTATGCTATTTATTTTCTTTCAAATCACGACACTATTATTGCAAAGGGTCATAAACTGTGGTGCCAAAAATGTAATTTTCTTCTAACAAAATAAACAATTATTCGTCAGATATTATTATCAAATGGGTATTGGTAATTTATAAAAAAAAAAAGAATAATATTTATAATAGTATCAAATTTCGTGTAGTCCGAACCTGGCTCGGCCAAACCTGAACCATTCATATAACAAGTACAATACACATACTGTGTGATTTGTGTGCAGTTCAAAAAAAGCGACCAATCACATAACAAGTACGATAGACTTACTTTATAATTAGTATGATTCGACAAAACCTAATTCGAATAAAATTTTTCTACATAAGTGTACCTAATTTACCAAAAAATGAACATCAATAATAATATTGAGACCAAAACCAAAGATTATGCAAGTTGTTTCTCTTCTAGTTAATAATAATTCCAACAAATTTTGTGGATAATAAAATTGAGGAGAAGGTGGTCAAGTCAACTGATGATGAGTTGGTGAAGAAATCAATTCTTGAAAGAATTGATTAAGTATAGTTTATAAAGGTGGATTAGCTAAGTTATTTTTATAATACTATGCCCATCACGAAAAGCTATGCATGCGTAGACTTCCACGCCGCCCACACAAAGAATAACCAGCTTCACAAACTTATGTTACATTGCCCCACTTTCTTCTTCAATTTTAATTAATTAATATTCTTATAAATTAAATATTTATATATATAATGTACCGACATTTAAAAAAAATATATTTATATATTCAGTAATGCTATATAGAATGTATATAACGGAATTTACATGTAAAAATTTATTGGGAACATATCTAGTGCATTAATTGTTTAATGTTGGACATATATATATATGAAAGGAAAATTATAATTAGGATCGGGTTTGGTCAAATCTGAACTAATCAAATAATAAGGTAATATATTTATCGAGTGATATAATTCCAGATAAATGATCAATTATATGAAAATTTTATTATACTTACCATAATATTAATTTAGTTTGACTAAATCTGATTTGGGTAAGAATTTTTTTTATATGAAATGAAAGAAATATAGAAATATAAAAAACCTAATATTGTTTTATAGTTAATTTTCTCTCTTGACTAGGGATTAAGTGAACATTTGTTTTTTAAAGTGAAACACTTGTTTCCCCTCAAAACTATGTCATCAATAATTAACAACACTTTGTTCTTGCAACATAATGTAGCTTGAGATTCGATTGATGTTTTATTGTTGGAAGTATTGTTCGCTTTAATATTATATGGGTCTCATCATTTTATCTTGTAATAGGTCTTATTAGGGAGAAGATGCTTTATCAATCGCAAACACGAAGTTTGAACAACTTATAAATAATTGGTTTAATGCAATTTATTAGATTTTAAAAATTGTGAGAATCTTTGTGATAAATTGCTGCATTTTAAAAAATATAAGGGAGTAAATTGTTAACAAGAAATTTATAGGGCGGTAATTTGCTCATTTGCAATATCACATGAAGGTTGTTTGCATTTTTATCTACGATTAATATATATCTCTTCATCCATGTAAAGTGCACAAAAATCTTGAGGTTCATACGAACACCAATGGCATCCAAACATACCAAATTAGTGTTTCTATATAAATCCAACAATAGTTAAAAACAAAAAAAACATGTTGAATTATATATTTATTCAGTTTAATGTTTCATATAAAATTGCACGAAACGTAGATATGCAAAGAATATATTTAAGTAAATTAACAAATAAATAAACTGAATAAATTTACGTTTTGCATGTATATATAATATATAACCAAACAGCAAATTAAAGAAAATAATCCATTCAGCACATACTATTAAACACACACACACACACAACACACGTATGTGTGTCTGTGTGCTTGTTTGTTTATAGACGTACAAATATTGTACATCCAAGCGTGCAGCCTAGAGCCCCTCATTCCTCAAGACACAGACTTTTCCAGGGCTGATCACAAGCGGTCAAAAGTCCCATTTTTGAATATATATTATTACACACTTGCAGGAACCTCACATGAAACTCCACCGAAACATCCCATGCAAACCCACCCCCCTCTCTTTTTGTCTCTCTCTCTCTCTATATATATATTCACAAACACACACATTCATCATACCTCACACACACAAAACACACAGTACGCACACAAATGGAATCTCGGAAACCAAAGATGAACAACAACAACAACAACAACCACAATCATCACCACCACAAGCAAACAGGCAGATCCAAGAACGGCAGCGCAGCAGCAGCTTGCAAGAAGCACCCCAAGCACCGGCAGTCCCCTGGCGTTTGCTCCATTTGCCTAGGTGAAAAGCTCTTGCACCTAACAAACAACCCCACCACCAGTTGTTCTCGTTCGAAGCCCGCAGCAGCACACTCTCCTTATTCTTCTTCCTCTTCATACCTCTCTTCTCTCTCTTCCTCCAACGCTTCTTCCTACTCGTCGCCAATCCGCCGTTTCGACTCCGTTCAAGCCAGAAAGTCAACAAGGGTTTTCAAGAACGTCGACAACGTTCTCAAGAAGAGCAGGTCGATGGCTTTCGTCTTGCAGAGAAGAAAGGAAGGCGACGAGAACGGGAAGAGCAGTGAAAGCAAAAGCGGGTTTTGGTCGAAATTGTTGCAAAGAAGAAATAAAGGGTTGATGCACTCAAGAACTACAAGAGAAAGGGTTATTACAACTGCAGTACTGCATTAGAGGGATCTCTTCTTTTCTGCGAATTTTGGGTTGATGTTGTTAGTGGTAATAGCGATTTTAATTTGCTGATCATATTCTTCTCTGTTTGATTTGTCTGTCTTGATGCAAAATAGGGAGATAGATATTGAAAAAAAAAGAGAATATTTGAATAGGATTTAATTATATATATATATATAAATTCTTTTATTATAGTTCTCAATTGTATCTTTAATTTTTGTAATTAATTATGTTTAATTTTGTATTGAAATAGGTGAAATATGTTAGTGTAATTTGATATAGTTATATATGATCACAAGGGATTTTGCTCAAGAAACTTTTCACTATTTTCATTCTTTTGGAATTAATTTATCGTATTTTTGTTCTACTTTTAAATGTTCTCTTGTAATCTAAATTTGTTAGTATATTTAATCAAAACTTGATAATAGAAAAAATATAATATTATTTATCAAAAAAAAAAAAAAACCGGGATTTCATTGCAGTATAAAAGTTAAATTTTTATATATAATTTCTTGGAAGTTGAAATAATATTCAAGAATTTGATTTACGTAATAATTTAATTATGAAATGTTATTATTATTATAATATTATATATATATATATATAAGTCAAAATAACAGGTTGGTCCAATTAAGGAATTGAGAAGAGATTATATTGAGACACGGATGTCTTTTTGAGACAGGCAGCAGCACTGTTGCTTCCTGGAAATGTATATGTTTTTGAATAATAATGTGAAGGGTTTGTTGAAAAGCAGCTGGCAAAAGGATGACATATCTTTCAACTTTGAACACATTCCTCGTTGTTTCTTTTGCTACCAAAGATCACAAATCAAAACTCATACAAACTACTCATTAAAGTAGGTGGGTTAAATGCATTTTTTTGATCTCGTAATTTAAGTTATCGGAGGTTTTGTCTTTTAATTTTCTAATTTAACATTTTAATTCTATATATTTTTAATTTTTACAATTTTAATCTTTTTTTCTCATCGGAGTTCACTTTTACCAACTAGAAGGGTGAACTCAAAAAAAAAATAACTAAAATAGAAAAAAATAAAAAAATACGGAATCAAAATACTATGCCAAAAAATTGAAGGACGGACAAAAATGAGTCAATAGAACAGTAGTTCCAATTTTAAAAGGTTATTTGAGATGCACATGCATTTTTTTGATAAAAAATAAAAAAATTAAAATCGCATAAATTAAAAGCATGCTGGATCATAATACTATTTTAAAAAATTAAAAGACAAAAATGTGAAATAATTAAAATTATGGATTATAAAGACATTTAAGCCCAAAGTAGGTCATGCTTATACCCCTTCTACCTACTCTAATTGTTAATATATATTTATTAATCCGCTCCATTCAATGATTTTTAAATTTATAACTTTAGCTACCTAATTATGAGAAATGAACCTTTAATTATCCCTATAATTTTATATATATTATTGAGAAATTAATATATAAAATTCAACTACATATAAGCTTCACGAATTTGAATTTATCAGGGATCAAATTTGGATTAATGACCCTCGTGCGTAGAATTAATATAGACGACGAGATACATTAGTATTAATTCGAGATAGAAATTAAGACGTGATAATAAAAATTATAAGTAATTATATATATGTATATTAATGATTGAAGTACACTCAGTTTACATGCATAATTTATTTTTTTATATATTTATTTAATTAAAATGAGGGATAGAAAATATAAGATTATAAAAGCTGATAAATTTTTATAAAATAAATTAAATTCAAGTGTAGGAATAAAAATTTATTGATATAATTAATTAACTAAAGAGAGATAGCTAATTATTTGTGGAATGAAAAAGTATAATTATATGAAAATTCAATTAAATTTTCATAAAAGAAAAACATACATCATCATCAATTATTTCATCAAATAATGTTAAAAAAAATTCCGAAAATAATCATATTTTCAGAAATTTCAAAATTTTTTACAAAAAAAAAATTCTGAAATAACATAAAATTATGAAAAATTAGAGAAACTTTTCAGATAATATCCAATTAATATAAAGTTAATTTTCAAGCATCTAATCATAATTTTCAAATTAAAAAAATACAATTTAAACTACAAATTTCAAGATAATTTAAATTGCAAATTTCAGCATAATTTAAACTAGGAGTGGCAGGTGAGTCGTGCTGGCTCGCAAGCTCAGCGAGTCGAGCTCGAAAAATTCGAGCTCAAGTCGAGCCAGCTCGAGCTCGAGCTCCTATCGAGCTCGAGCTCGAGCTTGGTTTTTGTTGTTCACCAGCCTCGCGAGCTGGTGAATATATATATATATATTTTATATTTTTATTTTTAAATTTTTTATATATTTAATTTTATATTTAATATTTGATCAGTTTTATAATTTAAATTGACCATATATTATAATTATTAATTAATATCATACATTTTATCTTGAATAATAATAAATTATGGTACTTTTATTTATACATTTAATCTTTATATAAAAATAAATTTAATCAACAACTTAGTAAATTATAATTTTTTTTATAATTAAAATTATTCATAATAATAATAATAATAATAATAATAATATCAACAACAATATTAATAATAATGATGATGGTTGAACTTCTAATTATTATTTTATTATATATATAATGAGATTAAAAAATTTAATCAATAATTACGATATTTTAAAATTTGGGCTCCTGATTCATACGAAATTTGAATATATACAAGACTGTGTCCATTAGATCATATCAGACGGTAATATTTAAAATCACATGGCCCGATTCAACTATACACCGTCTTGAATGATTACTCTTATGTTTCGAGTATGATATCTCGACATCCGTATACCCAATAAGTTTAAAACTTTACGAAATGTATTTTTTTGTAAGTTTTATCATATCTAACGGTCGGATCTAAATTTTGATGGCCCGATTAACCCATGTTGTTCAACAATGTAAGATGATAGTTAAATCAATGTTATACTAACATTTATAAATATATACATTTTCCAAATTGTGAACATATATTAATTTCAATTATATCTATCTAAAAATTTTATGATTTGATCTCATGATTTAAAATAATAATAATAATAATAGTTGCAGTAATAATAATAATAATAATAGTTGTAATGATAATAATAATAATAATAGTTGTAATAATAATAATAATAATAATAATAATAGTTGTAATGATAATAATAATAATAATAGTTGTAATAATAATAATAATAATAATAGTTGTAGTAATAATAATAATAATAATAATAATAGTTGTAATAATAATAATAATAATAATAATAATAATAATAATAATAATAATAATAATAATAATAATAATAATAATAGTTGTAATAATAATAATAATAATAATAATAGTAATACAAAAAGTCAAAATCAAAACCCATCACTTTCTCTCTCTTGTTCTCGTTCCTTCTTCCTCTTTTCTTTCTCTCTTTCTGCTTCTTCCCCATTCTCTCCTCTCAAATTCTCAATTCTTCCCCAAACCCATCTCTTAGATCCCTAACCCCAAACTCACGGCAACAAGAACGGCAGGTCGGCAACGAGTACGTCGACGAGTACGCCGACGATCTTTCTCCTCATTTCTTCCCCAAACCCATCTCTTAGAACCCTAGTCCCAAACTCACGGCAACAAGGACGGTAAGTCGGCAACGAGGACGGCGACGAGTACTGCTTTAAGGTAATCCATCTCTGTTGCATTTTGATCGTTCTTCTTTTTCTTGGGTTTGGGTGTCTTTTTAGCATCTTCTTTAATTGTTTTTCTTGGGTTTGGTTGTGTTTTTAGGAGATTTGTTTAATTCTTGTTGTTAGATTCCTTTCCAGCCTTAGTTCCTTACACTTTTGTTTGCTTTGAGAGTTATTTGTAAAAGAGTTGTAATGTTGTAAGAAAGACCATTATAAGTTAGTAACATTTCTGAATTTCCTATTGTCTCTTTCTTCTCTCCTAAGAAAGACCATTATAAGTTAGTAACATTTCTGAATTTCCTATCGTCTCTTTCTTCTCTCCTTCCCACCTCCATTCTGCTGCAATGTTAAATTTTTCTGCTACAATTTTCTGGAACAAGTGCTCGAGCTCGAGCTCGAGCTCAAATATACTGCATCGAGCTCGAGCTCGAGCTCTACCTGGGCGAGCTCGAGAGCTCAAATATACTGCATCGAGCTCGAGCTCCAGCTCTACCTGGGCGAGCTCATCGAGCTCGAGTCGAGCTCGAGCTCTAAATCACAGAGTCGAGCTCGAGCTCGAGTTCGACAAAAATGATCGAGCTCGACTCGTTGACAGCCCTTAAACTATGAATTTCAATATGTTTCATACATTTCAGGAAAAAATAAAAAATTAGGGAGGGGTTTAGCCATGTCTTCTTCACTAAATGTGGCGGCGGGGGGGGACTTCACTTGGGGCCCCCGCGGAAGTTCCC